>NC_082391.1:21884615-21930862 GCF_031168955.1 Gadus macrocephalus | reverse complement strand
AAACGCGTTTAATGGTGTATCTGTCCTAAAATATTGCATTTCCCATTCGGATAATAAAGATTAATATAAACTACGCCGTGTTCCGGAGCCGCGGGGGATTCTGGGAATTGGGGTTGTCAGTTGACAAATGGGGCTTTTGTTAACTTGTTTTGTTGTTAGGATTAAGTGGGGTTGATGGGTTCGGGATGTTATGTGGTTGTGTGTTGTTCTATTAACATTGTTCGTGTGTTCATTGTTGTCGACACCGTCACCGAGAGTGACGTGACCATCGTTTCATGCAGCTGTTCCGTGTTGAAGTCTCGTTCAATAAAAACCAACTCTCGTTGTCGAGCGTTCAATAAAAACCAACTCTCGTTGTCGAGCGTGCTCCCCCCCTACAAACGTGTCTCCCCCCCCCTCAACAAACGTGTCGTCGTCGTCGTCGTCGTCGTCCTTCAACTAACGTGTCCCCCCCCCCCGCCCTACAATCGTGTCGTCGTCGTCCCCTCAACAAACGTGTCTCCCCCCCCCTCCCCGGTCAACAACAGTCTCCCCCCCCCCCCCCCCCCCCTACAATCGTGTCGTCGTCGTCCCCTCAACAAACGTGTCTCCCCCCCCCTCCCCGGTCAACAACAGTCTACCTCCCCTCCCCCCCCCTAAACAATCGTGTCCACAATTTGCCGCGAAAGCCGTGAAACCCAAACCCCGAAACCCGCCTCCACAGCGGCACGCGTGGATACTGTAGGTATAACACGCTGTTTTTACGTTGTAATAGTACGTCTCCAGTGTTCATGGAAACGTACACCATCGACGTTTTTTCTTGGCGACTGGGTTGCAGAGACAGACCTTATATGCCCTGAGACAGCAGTCACTGTGGGACAAGACTCTGTCATTACAACGGGTAAGGAGATTAAATGAACACAAACCATTCTGTAAATCAGATGTGAAAATGACTGCTAACTATACATACATAAAATAATACTCATATGCATGTAGATATCTGCATATGGATATAAAGATACTTTATATATAATAATTAAGGGGAAATATTGCAGCCTTATGTTTATAAAATGTGAAGACAGTGAGGTAAGTCTATCCTGCATGTATGTATGTATGTATGTATGCATGTATGTATGTATGTATGTATGTATGTATGTATGTATGTCATACATACATACATACATACATACATACATACATACATACATATATACATATACATACATGTATGTATGTATGTATGTATGTATGTATGTATGTATGTATGTATGTATGTATGTATGTATGTATGTATGTATGTATGTATGTATGTATAAATGTTTGCCAGCGAGTGAAAAATATATTGAGAGCAATGAATGCAAGGTGCTTGGAGACAGTCGTGGATTCATCACATGACCGATAACCATTGTCTCTCATAGGGTTCATATATGTAAACTGTACATCTAATGGAACATCACAGTGGGTGCACAGAGACAACCATACCTTATGCTCTAAGACACCAGGATCCATCAACTGCAATATAATTGGTAAACAGACTAGCCCATTGGTATAAAAATCTAAACGCATATATATATATATATATATAGAAATAAATAGCTGTAATCAATAATTAAATGGAATTCAATAACCACCATTATTAATGAGACATTAAGATAATGAAGAAAATGATGCTATACTCTGCCTACCCGTTTGTTTTTATGAATATATATATATTCATATTTATTTATAATTATTGTTCACATCATGGTTCACTGTGCCATACTTTTCTTTGTCACAGGGCTCGTCCCTATAATCGCTGCTTCCCTGTCAGTGATGGCTCTGCTCCTGATAGTAGCATTGGGAGTCTACTGCGCAAAAAAACACAAAACCTCAAAAGGTATGAATCCCCTTTGCTGCGTCCTTAAGAATGTACAGTACTATGTATATACTGTAATGTACAGTATCGTCGCACTAACGTTACGGTTGAATACTGGAACATAATGTAACGGCAACCAGAGTTTAGGCGATATTCTGAAGGCGATACTTCGATACTAACAGTCATAATTTTTGTTTGACGTTTTGTTCTCTCATTTCCTCATTTGCTCTTCCTCTCCATTCGTGCCGCTCTCCTCTCCGCAGACACCACAGAAGCGGAAGATGTAATCTACGCAGACGTCTCTGTGCTCCAACGTCGGGGGCAGCGGAGAGAGCAGGGGGAGGGGGAGGGGGAGGTGGAGTACGCGGCGGTCAGGGTGGCTCCAGGCCCCAGGCGGAAGCTGGAGACCAATGTGGACGAGTGTGTGTACGCTCAGCCCCGGAGGAAGAGGCCCTGAGAGCTGTGAACACCCAGAAGGACGCATAGACAGACCTTTAGCCAGAGGGCCAGCAGCCTGTTGACCTTTGACCTGCCAGGGACACTTCTCTCTCTGCATTTGATAATGGCAAGATCTTTTTCATTATTAATTAACTTTTTCCTCTCTTGTTGTTTTCCCTAGTGGTCGCTATTAGAAATAGAATGTTATACTGTTCTGCACGTTTAACTTTTGGATTATTATACCTAGTATGTATTATGCTATTCTGCATGTTGACGTATTCTATCATTATACCTCTTATATTTATTATACTATTCTAAATGCTTAACTATGCTCTTTATTTTGCACGTGAGCCTAATTATGATATAAAATAACCAGCTATCTATCAACTGCTTCTTGGCAAATGTAATATAATCATCTATAATTATTTGGTTGTAATTAAAACATTTAAATAAAACAAATATTCACCTACTGACCATAAATTATTGGGACCTGTAAAGTGAAGCATTACTTTACTTGATATCTGCGTATGGTAAGTACCAGTACTGAGCTACATGCTTTACTCCAGATGCAGTTACTGTGTTTAGCCTCTTGGGGGCAGTATTGCCTGGTTATGTAGACCTTAATCGGGAGCAGCCTTTTAAGGTCCTTATAGAAAGGGGCAGGGCCATCCAATTTTTAATAGGCTTAGGCTACTTGAATAATCTTTTTTTTTTTTTTTTTTACTGTATTTTATCACTCGATTTCTTACCCTTTTTAATTGTGTGATTGTCAGCAATACGCAAAAACACTTATGATGAATAAAAGAGAAAATAAACACAAATATATTGTGCAAACATAAATAAATAAATTATACCATGGCCTACCAATTTTTAGAACTAGGATTTAAGGATCAATCATTCAACATGACTTATTGTAAAGAACCACAAAAATCGACATTGTTACATTTTTCAAACACAATCTAAACAAGTTTAATTTAAACCAAACACCAGCGTTACTTTAATGTGCACATCAGAACGTACATTAAATAACGTACACTACATAACGTACACAACGTAACGAACATTAAATAACAAAGGCCTACACAACGTAACGAGCATTAAATAACAAAGGCCTACACAACGTAACGAGCAGTAAATACCGCTCACAACCTTCGCAAGGAATTCCATGAAAACAGAAATTGAACTTGTGAGATCAGGATAGTCTCAGAGATCTACAGTTTTTTTTTTTAATTGTTATTAATATTCGAAAGGAAACAATGTCACATCTTGAAACCATTCATTCCAGACCCTTGTTCTCCTTCCGTCCCTGTTGTTGCGTGGAGTAGAGACACTGAAATCACCCTTAATTCAGTGTTGTATTGATTATCTGACTTTACAACCTGACCACATTTCATGTCCCATTTAGTCGAACTACTGAGCTCTGGATCACGGTTCAAGCTGTTAGAAATTAGCTCACCGACGCGGCCGTGCGGCTGTAGAAGGCCAGCCGGGCCAGCAGCAGCTTTATGGAAAGCCAAGAAGGCCACAATCCGGAATCCGTACGGATTCCGTGCGGTTTGGCAAGAATTCCGTACGGAATCCGTTTCCGTGCGGGTTTGCACTTTTACCGCGTGGCCAAGACCGGAATGGCCGGAGAACTAGCAGCTGCCTCCCGCCCCCTGGTGGCAAGGACAGCGGTTAGGCTGCAAAACTTCTCCGGGGCAACGGCACTGGAGCCATACCTGGCCCAGTTCCGGCTTGCTGAGTGGCACAATGGCTGGGGTGCCGAGGAGGCCGCCTTCCACTTTGCGCTGGCCTTGGAGGGCACGGCAGCACGGGTGCTGCTCGACCTGGACCTAGCGGACCAGCGAGACCTTCAGGCCCTGATCAGAGCACCGGAGAGGCGGTCCGGTGAGCGAATCTTCAGCAACCAGAGCCGGCAGTCGCTGGCTTCTCACCGCCGCAAGGAGGAGGAGAGCCTGGGGGTCTACGCTGCCAATGTCCAGCTGTTGACCCGACGCGGCTACCCGGAATTCCCCCGCGGCTGCACGGGAGGCCCTGGCGCTCCACGCCTTCCTGCGGGGACAGGTGCCGGAGAGTCTGGGGCAGCATGTCCGCCTCGCCGAGCTCCAGACCCTCGATGCGGCTCTGGACCAGGCTGAGCGGGCTGAGGTGGAGCTCTGCCGCCGTCGCGGTGTTGCATCCGTGGACGCGGCGGTGGCAGCCCTCCCCCCGGCACAAAGGACGTGGGGGTCCAGTCCAGGCAGCGGAAGGGCCGGGTCCGGACGGCCACCCTTCCCGCCACTGAGACGGCTGAGGCTTCCCGTGCGCTGTGGCGGCACGACGGGGCTGACCGTGAGCCGCAGCAGTGGCGTCGCAGGGCGGCGGAGGATGGGGTGCCCGAACGGCGCTCCAGAGGCCCCCTACAGCGGGACCTGGTGGGGCCCCCCAATGGAGGTGGTCCCCGACCACACCCCCAGGGCTTCTGCGGACTGTTGGAGACGGGCGTCCCAACCAGGGAGGAAGGCTGCGCCGCAACGGGGCCGCTACCGGCAGGAGCCATGGCGGCCCCCTGAACACTCGGGACTATGCGTTGGGTGTGGGGGTCGTCGGGCTGTGTGGCGACCGTGGGCGTGGTCGCCGCGTTCAGGGTGCCGCAAGGGATCCTGGGGGGGGGGGGGCCCTCCTAGGTCCTTTGCAGCAGAGACACTGCGTGGGGTTTGTTTGTCACTGTGGGTGGGCTGGTGTTGCTGTTGAGTTGTTGTTCAAGACACCGTGCCGAGACGTTTGTGTTAAAGGCACCCAGTGCAACTTTATGTAAACATTCAATGAAAAATAAACATTCAATTTCTAGTCTTTTTTACACGTAGTAAGTTTCAATAACTCCATACCATTACATATCGACATTCAAGGAGCAAAGATGAGACGTCGTTGTGTGGTGAGAACTGATAGAAAATCGTAAACAACAACAATCGCCGGTGGGGAGAAGCCATTTTTCCATTGACTGGAAGCCTGCTTTATTTATTGTAGGTTACAAAAAATAAAGAAAATGGCGGCATTGTTGTTGTTATCGATTTTCTATCAGTTCTCACCACACAACGACGTCTCATCTTTGCTGCTTGAATGTCGGTATGTAATGGTATGGAGTTATTGAAACTTACTACGTGTAAAAAAGACTAGAAATTGAATGTTTATTTTTAAGCCTCGAAAGTTGCACTGGGTGCCTTTAAGTAGTTTTATTGAGTGTGTCATGTGTGTTAACCGCTTAACCTGGGCTCCCGTCTCGTCCTTCCCGCGCTGCTAGAAACTATACATTCAATTTTATTCAAAATAATATATTTCATACAGCTGAATCCAAGCACCTTCACGTAGCCTACATAGAAGTGGTTTCACAGATTCAGATTTCAGGAGTATTGGCTCATATTAATCTTTATCTGTGTTTTTATTAAACAGGAGAAAGGGTTATAGACATAATTAAAATAACAATACAATAATTAACATGAAAGCAGATGTGGTGTAAAGCATAAAAAATTATGTAATGTCGGCATAGCCAAAATTTCCGCCTGAATGTCCAAATAGAATGAATGCTGAATCATCAGAACGTAGGGGGCCAATGACTTTGTCTTTCAGAAGCCACGATGGGAGTGTCAGTAAAAAGGTTGAAAATGTCTATGCGTCCTTCTGGGTGTTCACAGCATTCAGGGCCTCGTGCTCTGGGGCTGAGCGTACACACACTCGTCCACATTGGTCTCCAGCGTCCGCCTGGGGCCTGGAGCCTCCCTGACCGCCCCGTACTCCACCTCCCCCTCCCCCTCCTCTCTCCGCTGCCCCCGACGCTGGAGCACAGAGACGTCTGCGTAGGTTACATCTTCCGCTTCTGTGGTGTCTGCGGAGAGGAGGGCGGCACGAATGGAGAGGAGCAAATGAGGAAATGAGAGAACAGAACGCCATCCAAGAATAGTTACTAATAATAATAGTTATTATCGAAGTACCGCCTTCAGAATGTCCTCCTAGACTCTGGTTGGCGTTCCGTTCTATTCCAGTCTTCGACCGTTACGTTAGTGCGACATTATACTGTAGGCTAGATTATTCTGTACATTGTCTCAGCAAAGGGGCTTCGTACCTCTTGAGGTTTTGTGCTTTTTTGCGCAGTAGACTCCCAATGCTACTATCAGGAGCAGAGCCATCGCTGACAGGGAACCAGCGATTATAGGGACGAGGGCTGTGACTAAGAAAAGTATGGCACAGTGAACAACATTTATAAATAAATATGACTATATATATATATATATATATATATAAAATAACAAACGGGTAGGCAGACTATAGCGTCCTCTTCTTCATTAGCTTAATGTCTCATTAACTATGGTGGATATTAAATTCCATTTTAATGATTGATGACAGCTATTTATTTATTTATTTATGTTTGTATATATATATATATGCGTTTTTATTTTAATATCTATGGGCTAGTCTGTTTACCCGTTATATTGAAGTTTAATAATCCCAAAGCGGCCTCAGGGCATAAGGTTTTGTTGTCTCCGTGAACCCACTGTGATAGACTATGTGTTCCATTAGATGTGCAGTTCACATATGAACCCTGGTTACAAATAACTACTGCTACTGAAATAAGATATAGTTCCTCACCTTGAATGGTTAAATAACATTCAGTGTATGCTACTTGCTTCCCATCTGCATCATGTACTTCCATTGAGTATTCACCAGTGTCTTTCATGTTGACGTCCTTTATAGTAAATATTCCAGTACTGACAATAAATGAATATCTGCTGTCTGTTGTCTCACTGCGGTTAACAGTAACATTGTTTTTCTTCAGTTTGTAGATATAATCTTGTTTGGTCTTAGTAGACAGCAGGACCTCCACAGTTCCTCCCAGAGAGCCAAAGCACTGGGTGATGATGTGTGGCTGTGTGGCGTTGCAGAAGGTCTCCACACCTGGAGGTTTACAGAGGACAATAAGACAATACAGGAGATATAACTCACTGAGATACACAGACCACCTCTCACTATTACTGTAAGAACTCTCTTATTACCATTACTATAAAGGGGTGGACATTTTGAATACAATGTGTGCCATTGCAGAGAGGCACATTATACTCATATATATTGAAGGTTGAAAATTTTAATATTTCATTAAATGTTGGATTTGATATACATAATTTCCATATGATTTTCATGAAAATACCCTACCCCTAATACTCTCTATAATATGTGGGAATACTGTTGTGTTTTGCAATTACAAAGGAGAAGTCACATTGTGGGGAAGTCAAAAAGAAAATGGCAGAGTAATGATTAATGATATTTAACAATAAATAGATTCAATTTATCCCGAATTAACACACGATAAAAGCTAAATTGGTTTAACCCAACAAATATTGTAATGACACTCATTATGTTTAAACCAATTAAAACTATAGCTGACTAAATTACATGAAATACATTAAGATTTAAAACAGTAATAATGCCATAAAGATCTCACCATCAGCCACACCAATTAGTAACAGCAGCACAGCCCCCATGTTGAGCATCTCGACCTCAGTGTGGTCTCAGTGGAGTCCAGGACTGGAGTCTGTTCACTGGAACACACAACCCAGCCCATATGAGACACACATGTCCTCACAAAAGTGGAAGTAGTGCAACCGCTGAGCAAACTTTATCATCACCATAACTGAACTAAAAGGGACATTCCTTTATTAGGATGAAAAGGTTAAACTGTACTGTGATACTGGGCATCTTCAGAGATCCAATAATAATCGTACAATCCCTAAAATCAATAATTATTCATAGAAAGAAATTAGGAAATCAATTATGAATTCATGTTAAAATCTAAGTCCACTGTTTTAAAAGTTATTGAAGGACAGTGAGGAGGGCAGGGTGTTGGAGTCCCAGCCCAAAGGTTCAGGGTCCAAACACCACTGCAAGAAGCCCTACCTCCCTACTTATTAATATGACTCGGGAAAAATAGTCGCTTTAGAGGACAGTGTTTGCTAAATGACTGAACTGAAGGTTAAACCATGATGTCTCTGTTGTACTGTCAATGTGAAGAGATCCGTTTCATTCTTTGCTGGTGGACCCTTGCTCGTCAGTCTAGTTGTTAGGGTTTGTGTTATCAGGGTAATCTGAGCCATAAGGGGGAAGTTAGAGATGGCAGAGAAGCAAAAACAGCTCAAGTGTTTGCCTCATCACATTGGTTCCCATGAAACGGCCTCAGCTCAAGCTACAGGGGTGTCAGGCGTGGGTTGTGCGAGGGCTCCCGGTCTACCAGGGGGCTGGACGACGCGCGGGTGGGGGGGGTTCGGAGTGTACTCGCACCGGACCTACAAGTCCCTGTACGGCACGCAGGACCAAGAGAGTCAAACCTAAGTATTGTGTTTGTGTGTGTGTGTGTGTGTGTGTTAATTTTGTGTGTTTTTTCTTTGCTCTGCTACAGCTTTGTGGCTTGGCTCAGGAAGCAGAAGGTGGGAGCTAGGTCCAAGATGGGGGCCCTGCAGCAATATGTGCTGGCCCGGGACGCTGAGCCCAAGGCAGCACCGGAGCCAGGCCCAGGACATGTCCTCCAACGGCCGGGTAACTGCACCGGCTACAAAACAGCCTGTGAGGAGCTTTTAACAACACACCAGTGCTTCATCAGTGCATGTTGTCGTCTCGTTGTCGTTCTTTGCAGGCGTCTCCTACTCTGACCCGACCGACGCCCGACTGCTCGCTGCTCCCGACGAGGTCGACCCTCCCAGTGAGTATACGTTTTGTAGTGAATACACTTGTACCGCACGTGTAACGCACCGCCCTAACGCCGATATGGGTTGTCGGGCACGTCCACGGACGCCCCGCCAGCCGCGGCCCCGCTGGGAGGACCAGCACCAGGACCGATGGCCACGAGGGCCTGCCATCGGCAAAGAGGTTTGTATGATGTGTGTGTGTGTTTGTGTGTTTATGATGTGTGTGTTTATGTGTGCCTGTCTGCTGCACATTCACACCCGCTCACTGTGTGTGTCTGCTGTGTGTGTGTTTCAGCTGCTCCCCCTCAGCTGGAGGAAGACGCTGCCTGAGGAGCAACAGGAGTGGGTGGGCCGGGCGCTGGTCCGCAGGGACCCCAGCAGCGGGAAAGCTGTCCTCACCACACCGCCCCGACTGAGGTGGTACCCGCCAGCCGCCCGGCTCCTCTACACGCAGCCCCCCGGCCACAGCTCACGCCTTCTTCCAGCGCCCGTTCATCCTCTGGCTTCCGTATCGGATGTGGGCGTACCACCTCAAGTGCCCCGCCGATGGGGGTAAGCTGATGGGCGCTGGCCTCTACAAGACCGTCCGGAGGGTCTAGGACAGGAGTAGGTGGTATTACATGGCCACAGAGGGCCTTCAGTGCCCCTCCTGAGACAAGAAGGTGGCGGGCTGGTCGCAGGACATCCTGGAGCAGCTGGACGTTGCTCACCGTGTATGTCACCGAGTATGTCACTGAGTCATTCTGCGTTTACCCAGCGTTTCGTCGCTCGTGGTTAACTACGGTTAACTGTCTGTGTTCAAATTAGGGATAGAAACAGGCACAGAAAACACATTAGTTTAACTTCAAACGGCAATGAAACCCAGGTCATAAAAATGGGGTGCGGCGGAGACGGACACCATGGGCGTCCCTTTGATCGACCGCGCCCGAATGGAGGACATCTGGGGCGATACAGAGAAGTCCTCCCTGGTCTTGGGCTGGCCACAGCGGCTGCAGGTACAGGAGGAGTTCCCGGGCACGACGCTCCTTCCCTGCCTGGACCCTGTGCCTCCAGCAGTGGAGCCATGGAGCCAACGGCCGTGGCTGGAGCCGAGAGCGGGCTGAGGTCCAGTGGGGGGGGGGTAGAGGCTGAGAAGGGGGGGGGGGCGATGCGGTCGTACAGCTCCGGGGCCAGCAGCCCTCGGATCGTTACAGCAAGACCGGAGGCGTCCGCGGGCAGGCGGTGCTGGAGGGGCTGGTCTGGCTGGTCCAGCAATGTCCAATGTTTGGCGAGCCGATCAGCAACCCGCTGGACTTTAACTTGAGAGGCTTGGGCCAATCAGCAACCCGCTGGACTTTTGTTACTTTATGATACTTTAACGTAAGCAGCTTCAGCTCATCATTTTCGAAGATCAGGTAGTAAATTGTGAAAAATGCATTAAAAAATTAGCCGACAACCTAGTTATCTGCTATAGACCCGAGTGTATCTGTGGTATAAATGCTGGGACGAATTTCAAAGTATAAATATGTAAAACTTAATGTTCAATGTACAGATCGTCGCGTTTCCCATTGAAACGAGCGGAGCGGCGATTAGGCTTCAAAACGAGCGAAAAAAATACCTCTCAAACACCCTCAGCTAAATTCATAAGCGTTGGGCCACTTTCGTCCACTTGTGACTTTTGCAATGGCGCACAGGTTCCTCATTCTTAGTTCCCCTTGGAGGAAACACACGCGGTTGCAACGGTTTTAGATTGGCTGAAATTAGCATTTGCTGAAAATATTCAATACATTTCTGATTGGATTTAAAAAGCAGATAGTGATGTGACTTTTTGTAGTAGCCACGTACTAGAGTAGTGTTCAAATTAGGGATAGAAACAGGCACAGAAAACACATTAGTTTAACTTACTTAATCAAACGGCAATGAAACCCAGGTCATAAAAAGCAAGATTTATTCAAATTTTACAAAACAGAGAACATGACTATCAATATGATTCCCCAGAACTCTCTCAGTGCACCGGACTTCACAAAGACCTAAAAAAAGAAAGTAAAGCAGCTCCACAGAGTTTCAGTTTACGCGTTACTGGTGAGCCTAGCTTTTCCATTTGTCATCGTCGTGAAGTGGACACTTTAGATCCGTCCGGGACATTCCTCTCCCCACCGGCGGAGCTCCACGTGTTTCACGGAAGCCCAGAAGCGCGGTCTGAGCGAGTGGACCCGGGGCGGCAGGTGGTGACCTCGGCTCGACTTCGGGCCCTAGGAGGTCATCATGCGAGGGGCGATGCTCATGGACATGAGCTCCTGGAAGAGGAGCTTGCAGGCGTAGGGCATCCGCACCAGCGAGATCTGAGACCACGGAGGACAAAACGGAAACGCTGACTAAAATAAAAAGTCATGCTGAGGCGCTGTGGCTCATTCAGCAGCATGGAGACAAGCAGCATTCTGTGCTTAGTTTTTTCACACCCTCACGTTCGCGTCACTACACCAAGTCACTTAAGGCCCCTCAGCGACTGCTGTGTGTTACTCAAGTTGCGAGTTTGCTGACGTTAATAAGTAATTAGTTAACAAGTCATTCATTGATTGCATTTTGTTTGGATACATGACCATGACTAGCGCAGACAGGAAAACAGAGCAGTGGCTCAGAGGGAGACGTGTGCAACAAGGGAGGTGGCCGTGGCCCGTTGGCGTACCTGGGTTTTGTTGCGGCAGCCGCGACACTCGTAGGTGTGGGTGCGCGTGTTGGCGATGGCCATGAGGCCGCACAGGTTGCACACGTGCACCTGGTAGGGGTCGGACGCCTCGAACAGACGCTCCTTCAGGAACTGGGCGGCGCCGTGGGCGATCTGACAATCACGCTCCATCTCGCCGAAACGCAGACCGCCATCGCTGGGAGGAGGGCAGAACACGATTGGTTGGGTGAGGGGAGAGAAGGAGTATGAGAAACAGGGGAAGGAGGAGGGACAGACAGACAGACAGAGAGAAACGGGGAAATGAAGAGAGTGAGAGAGAGGTGAGACAGGTGGACCAGCAAGAAAGAGAGCGCGCATCGGGGAAATAAAGAGTTAGCGACAGAGAGACGTAAAGAGAGAGAAACAGCACGAGAGAGACAGAATGTTGGAAAGACGGAGTGCGAGTCCAAGGAGGGCGATGGGTTCCTACCGCGATCTGCCCTCCATGGGCTGTCTGTTGAGGATCTGGACGGGCCCTCGGGCCCGGGAGTGGATCTTGTCGTCCACCATGTGCTTGAGGCGCTGGTAGTATGTGGGCCCGATGAAGATCTGGGAGGTGAGCTTGCGGCCGGTGAAGCCGTTGTAGAGAACCTGCAGTGGAAGAGACGGAGAGCGCTTGGACATCAGGCGTGGCACGCAGTGAGCCGTCGTATCAGACCTGTGGGAGTGGGAGGTCTCTGTGGCACAATGCCTGATATTAGGGATAGGACCGCCAGCTCCGACTTCGTATCAAGACCCGAACGGGTACCACACAACAAAAACGTAGAAAACGGAATCCAGTATGACATAGCAGTGTACATAACCGGCCAGTGTTTACTCGGTGAGTTACACTGAGCTGCTCATGCACCTACAATTGCCTCTCAAACACACTCATAAATAGTGAATGAATGAACGAACGAACGGGCGTTAGTCTGTATCCATTTCCCACGTACCAAGTCGAGCCACAACAACCTCACATATTGTCAACGGTAACCCCCTCTCACTGGAGAGCGGTACAGAGGAGAACGAGTGCTCTGGCGTTACCTCGTTGCCCCTCAGGTGGTAGCCGTACTCGGACAGCAGGTTGGAGACCTTCTGCACGTTGACCGCGTCGTTGAACGGCGTGGCGTCGCCGATCTCGCCCTTGTTTGCAGAAACCTGCGCGCGCACGGCGGAAAAGGGACAGAACGAGACGGGATCACGTCAACGTTTTACATGGAGCAGTGTTTCATTTCAAAACGATTTAACTAAATGGGTTGGTTCAGAGTTGATGTACGATTGATCAGTTGACTCGTTGGTCAGAGTTGTGCTGGAGTGCCCTGTGCCCGGGTCAACAGTAAACATGCCTAGAGTAACGTTGGCGTCCGACTAGTTAATCTCAGTGTACCCAATATACTAGAGTCGCGCTGGGCGACAGTGTGACCTCGGGCCGGGCTGAACACAGAGCGACGGCGTCAGTGTGGGGCTAGCTGTGACTGGCTCTCAAGGCGTACTGTGACACAAGATCCAGCCTTGCAGTGCAAAGTAAACAGGATACTGGACAACATCAACAGTGTAGGCAGACTGTTGGATGGAGACGGATGCTCCATAGAGATTACACACACACACACACACACACACACAGGGAACTTTGGAAATACATTTATCTACAGAATTGTTTAGGTTGAATTTCAGATTCTATACTCTGAAACTAGGTTGTGCAGCACTATAACTTTTTGTCCGTCTCTCACACACACACACACACACACACACGCACTTACCTTGCCCTGCAGACACTCGATCAAGTGACCGACTGTCATTCGAGAGGGGATGGCGTGGGGGTTGATGATGATGTCTGGCGTGATCCCCTCACACGTGAAGGGCATATCCTACAGAGCCAACACACAAAGAGGCTAGAAGACACAACACCCGCGGACGGCTCTTTGGATTGAGACCTATTGATTAAGACCGCTTTACAAAGCAAATTTGTTCCCACACATGAGCCGCAGCAGGCTCTCCGGATTAATAAAGAGCTAGGGCTAACATGCAGAGAAGCAGAATGGGCTGGTTTGCGAGTTTGATAAAAGGAAGGTAGATAGGTAACAAAAGGTCAGGGAAACTATGGGTCTAGAAGATGGTCTACCCGTGTTTATTCACCGTTTAGTTACTTAGCTTGTAGTCAAAGAGACTAAGGCGATTATATTGGAATGAGATGCATCATGAATGAGCAGGTAGCGGTTTGTCTCCCAACGGGGTTTAAACCCAGAATCCTTTTGGCTCCTCGGTCAGACACACCAACCGCGGGCCTACACTATCTGGGCACGGGGTGTGATTCCTTTAGTATCTCCCAACTAAATGTTGATTCTTGTGGGCCACGATTCAATTCAAAAAATGATTCTTGATTCCCGATTCAAAATAAACGAATGAATCAGTACATAGGGGTGCACATTTCACAATCTACTCCAGTTCGCTATGTACTAAGAAAATTAATGTATTGAAGCAGAGTAGAGTGTGTAAAAGATCATATAATTTTTTAATATTTGAATATCAACAGATTTCATGAATGTAAACGCAAAAAACAAAAAAAATATTAACGTTTTTTGCAATTCTTTGTGATTGTTTTACCCCAGCCCTACTGGCCAGCATTTCGATCAGATATCTCTCCACATTCCCACTCCATGCATGAGGATGTGGTTTTACCTCTTGTCGGTACTGGATTCCGCAGGTACCCTTCTGTCCGTGTCGGCTGGCAAACTTGTCTCCGATCTGGGGGATGCGGACGGAGCGGACCTGTGGCCAGGGGAGATGGAGAGACAGACGGAGAGACAGACGGAGAGACAGACGGAGAGACAGACGGAGAGACAGACGGAGAGACAGGCTGTGACACGCAGCCCTGAGGGACTGTTCAGCTGGGCTGGAACAGGGGAAGAGTTACGCATACCCCGTTGGTCAACAGCCACCGCTCTGCAGCTCGTAAAGTACGAGGGTTTAATGATCTGGTTTAGACTGATTGATAGGGAACTCTCTCTGTGTGTGTGTGTGTCTCTGTGTGTGTGTGTGTGTGTGTCTCTGTGTGTGTGTCTCTGTGTGTGTGTGTGTGTGTCTCTGTCTCTGTGTGTCTGTGTGTGTGTGTGTGTGTGCGCGCGCTGGAATTCGCTCGGTGCATTAGCCTTCATGAGTAAAAAAGTATTAATTCCGTTTAACGGATTCTCGTTAAGAACAATAATTGTGGTTTTGTGAGACTCTTTAAATCCTAACAATCGCGCCGTCATGTCCTCATGAGCCAGCTCTGGGACCACCCCCCACCCTCAGCGGTCTGCGTCTCCTCCCCGGGGGGGGGGGGGCTCACCCTGATCTTGCAGAACTTGTAGCCCTCCTGGTTGAGGGTGACCATGACCTGGTCCACGATGCCCGTCTCGCTGGTGCGCAGGAAGGTGCTGCAGTCGCGCTTGGTGTAGCGGCGGTTGGTGCTGTCCAGCTCGTCGTCGTTCTCCGGCAGCGTCACCGTCTTGCCGATGATCACGTCCTCGCCGGAGACGCGCACGCCCGGCGCGATCAGCCCGTCGTCGTCCAGCTTGTCGTAGATGGCGTGCCGCATGCCTGGTTGGGGACAGGGGGAGGGGCTTGTAACGCAGCGGCGATGGTCACCCCCACCAGAGGGTATGAAGGAGGGCGCTTGGTTTGATGCCAAAGTCGACGGTGATTCAACGCTACATGATGCACTGTCAACCTGGTACAATGAGGCGTATCGGACACATCAAGGATGGGATGTAAAGGTTAACATTCACATCCGCCATTATGATATTGTTCTTGTTGGACGCCCGAATTTCCCTTCTGGGATTAATCTCATCTCATCTGATTAATGAAGTTTGTTAATAAAGTTGATGCTATCTTAATGCGACATTGATAACCATTTAGCGGTCAAGCTTTACTGAAGGGAAACCCACATTTGGATCAAGGTCCATTGCATGAATGAATCTAAAACACAACGGTTTTGTTTTGGTCGCATCATGGCAGATGGTCCCTATGGCGACTGGACCAGCGACTGCGGCGATCCTGAGCGCTATGCGCTGCGTGCTCCGCGTACCCTGGCAGGTTTCCCGGGTGGGCTTCTCGAAGATCTCCTCCTGGTCGAAGCCCTTCTTGGACTCCTGCTCTTTGTAGGAGCGGTAGAACACAGACCTGCCGGACAACATAAGCACCTGTAAACCTACCAGTCCATCCTCATCATCATCATCATCCCCACCACCACTGTGGGAACTGCTGACAGACCTGGAGCAGGCTTCATGCCGTCACTAGGAGTGCTTCAGACTAGGGTTTATTTAGACGTTATGTTTGTGTCTATAAGTGATCATCACTTATATAGTTTGATGCCCTTGGAGAAGACCGAATAAATTAACATTAAGCGGCGTTGTTTTACCCAAAGATACAAATGTCACGGGTCATGGACTAAATGAGAGAGACGTAGCCATGCAGACGGAGGAGCTGACTGACCTGAAGAATCCCCGGTCTACGGCAGACCTGTTCATGATGACCGAGTCCTCCTGGTTGTAACCCGTGTAGGAAGCGATGGCCACGATGGAGTTGATGCCTGACACACCACCAAAGTTCAAATCAATCCAGAAATTGCTAACATTCAAAAATGTAATATTGTACCTTTGTACACTTATATCGTAAAATACAATATATTTAATTAAATTTAAGAGTAAATTCTAGACTCCATAAGATGTAGGCATTCCAATCGATCACCAAAATCCTACAAATATAAAACCATTGGGAATGGAAGTTTATAACGAGTAGACAATAAATAAACAGCCCCACCTGCTGGCAGTTCTCTGAAGCGCAGGTACTCCATGGAGCGGGTGGTGACCAGAGGTTTCTGGGGGTAGTACAGCACATGGGCCAGTGTGTCCATGCGCACGTGGAAGTTGGTGATGTACACGCCCATGGCCTGCTTACCCATAGCAGACTGGTACGTGTTCCTGGGAGACTGCATGAAGGAGATGACAGCGAAATCATCATAAATCGACAATGATATCAGAGTATCTGACCAGCTTCATCAACCCTCGTCACACACACACCAGCATCACTTAGAGGGCCGTATTGCTGATACCTGGTTGTGATCGGGGAAGGGGATGATGGAGGCGCACACTCCCAGGATCATGGAGGGGTGGATCTCACAGTGGGTGTAGGTGGAGCAGTAGGCCACGCCCTTCTCCTGGAGGTCATCGGGGGTCATGGCCAGCATGACCGTCTCCTCCTCCAGGGTGTCGATGTACTCCACCACGCCACTGGCAACCAGGTCCTGCCAACTGGCGCGCACACACACACACACACACACACACACACACACACACACACACGTTAGACCACTAGGGTCACTCGACAGCGGCCATTGGGTGTTGCGTTTAATAAGCCTCAGGTAGCTAACATATTGCCAAGATTCAAATTCTGGATGGCGGGGGCACACCACTTTCACACAAAACGATGACATCATTCTTTGCACATTGACTTTGGGCCACTGAGGAGCGACGGCGAGTCGAAAGCGGGCGGTGACGGCGTCCAGGGCCAGCTCACCTGTAGTTGTTGTACTCTCGCTCCTTGAGCTGGTCGATGTGTCTCCTCTTCAGCAGCAGCTTCTGTTTCTCCACGATCAGCAGGGGCCGACAGATGCGTCCGGCGTCCGTGTAGATCCGGATCTCTCGCTCTCGGATGTCCCGGATCATCGACACCTGGGAACACACGCACACACACACACACACACACACACACATCCAGCGTGTCAATGCAGTCACACTATTCCAATTAGTATGTCTTGATGAACGTGGCATCCCTGATGTAGGGTTGGAACAACAACGTAGAAGGCGCCTCCAGGTTTGTTTCAGCAGCTACTCCACTCACAATCTCATACGTTTCATTACAGAATATTCTATATTGGCTCATTAAAAAAGTAAAAGTAAAAAGTACAAAAAGAAGATATTCATGATATTATCACATAAATCCTATTCTTAATTCATACACTGAACAGGAGTTTAGTTTAGCAGCACGAGGCCCCGTGCTGCCCAACAGCCCATAATAATCTTGGTCCCAGTTACCTCGGAGACGATGATGTCCATCTGCCTGCGGAGCTTCCTCAGGGTGTTCATCAGCTGCTCGGGGTCCTTGTGGATCCCCACCCAGCAGCCGTTCACAAAGATCTTAGTGGCGCTGCAATCAGAGAGCCCCGATCAATCAGACATGATCAATCAATCAGACACCCCCGATCAAACAGACATGATCAATCAATCAGACATCCCCGATCAATCAGACATGATCAATCAATCAGACATGATCAATCAATCAGACATGATCAATCAATCAGACATGATCAATCAATCAGACATGATCAATCAATCAGACATCCCCAATCAATCAGACATCCCCGATCAATCCCACATGATCAATCAGACATCCCCGATCAATCAGACATCCCCGATCAATCAGACATCCCCGATCAATCAGACATCCCCGATCAATCAGAGATGATCAATCAGACATGTGAAATCCCCGATCAACCCAACCTTGAGCTGGAGGTATATTATCAGCACACCAACATGGAGTAGAAGCAAGGAAGTATTTTGGCATACTTCCTTAACATGACCAATACAGTTATTGTTGCTTTAGCCCTAGCATCACACCACAACAAAAAATGATGTATCGCAATATTTCAGATGAAGATATTCCATAGTACGATTCCACGACAACATTCAGCTTTAAGAGCCCCAAAAATGTCTGTGTGACTTTGTATGCGGGCTTGTGTGCGTGTGTGACTCACTCTGCAATGGCAGCCGGGGAGATCTCCTCCAAGTTCTCCATGCTCCACTCCTCCAAGAACTCCAGGATGGGAGAGGGCTGGGAGCCCACGGAGATGTAGGCCATGAGGGCCAGGTTCTTCACCAGGCCTACAGCGTGCCCCTGCATCAACAGGACAGGGGGGACAAGGCCTTTAACACCAGCAAGACATCCTGCCATTTGGTTATTCAACTACTTCAAATAAATCACTCATACTATTGTCTGTGGTACAATTAAATGATTATTGCCCTTTACATTGACTGACACAACCCTGTGTTTCGGCCAACCTGGCTGCTATGCATGTTGGAGCTTTGGGTTTCTGTAGTTGCTCCAGTATTGATTGTGTGTGGGGGCAGCATAGTCGAGGTGTTTGATTACCGGCCGACCGTTGATGCAGTCTACCTCTACGTCTTCTAGAGCAAGCTGCTCTTAAATGACGTGCCTCTACAAATTGATGCTACCTTCGTTTTGGCTAAATGTATCGGCAGAATGGCTAAATACTGAACAGTAAAGAGGGTTTTTAAGAGCCGTGTTTGGTTACACAAGTCCCACCCCGAGCACCGTACCTCTGGGGTCTCTTTGTTTTTTTTTTGATTTGACTTTGATTTGGTTTTGCACATAATATTGTTTGCACTCGAAAAAAAAGAGAATTATTTAATTAAATTTTACTTTAACTTTTATCAATTTTAGTATTAGTTTCAATTTCATGCATGTAAAGAGTTATAATAAAACATTTCAAAATGCATGTGCAACTCGGTTAAATAAAAGACTGTTGGTCCAGTCAAATATTTTGTCATTGTCGTTTTCTTAAAATCTCGTCTCGTCTCGTTCTCGTGAACCGAATATCGTGTCTCGTCTCGTCTCGTGAGCCGAGTGTATTGTGACACCCCTACTAAATACTGAACAGTAAAGAGGGTTTGTAAGAGCCGTGTTTGGTTACACGAGTCCCACCCCGAGCACCGTACCTCGGGGGTCTCTGCGGGACAGATCATCCCCCACAGGGTGTTGTGCAGCTGCCGGGGCTTGGCCAGCTTGCCGTCCCTTCCGATGGGCGAGTTGAGGCGCCGCAGATGAGACAGCGTGGAGGCGAAGGTCAACCTGTTCAACACCTGACGGACAAACAGAAACAGGTTTAGTTTCAGGATGGCGCGTTTGCTCCCACCCTCAAAGGGCCCTAGGTTCCAGCCCTAATGTCGGCCTCCTACCTGTAGAAATCCTTGTGCATGAGAAATAAGCCCTACCTGCTTCTTAATGACATGCATCCGACTCCACGGAGTTAGTGTGGATGAAAGCATCCGATAGTAGGCTAGGGAAGCGTGTTATCTCACCTGGGATACTCCCGCCCTGGCCTGATGGGCCTTCTTCACGTCTCCCCAGTTGCCTGTGGCCAGGGAGTACTTGAGGCCGTCCGAGATGATGCGTGTCTTGATGGCCAGCTCCAGGTTGAAGTCCTTCCCGCGGTCGATGAACTTCTGGGCGTAGATGCGGATCTCCTTCAGAAGGTTCTTGAACATCCTGGAAACAAGAAGAGGTCGTCCACTTGTGTGTCAACACTAGGGCTGGGTAAAAATATCGATTCATCAATGCACCGCAATTTATTTGTTCTCGATTAAATTTCGATTCAGAACTTTTTTGAAAATCCATTTCCATAAAATAAAGAAATATTTTTTTTCAAAAAGAAGCATACTCAGTCATTGTAATCTAGAAGTGAGTATTCCTAAATGTACATGCCCTTTTACATTTGTCCATGTTATGATTATTAGTTTTATGCTGCAAGTTTAGCTCAGGAACAATACTATACAATGGTGTATTCCCTTTTCGCTAGTTAAAGCACAATGAAATGGTTAATTAATTTTGAAATGGTTCATTCTAAATAATATTTAGGTATTTTTGTCATCTGCCCGTATTATTGAATCGATATCGAAGCAATTGGATCAATATCGAATCTAATCGAATGAAGACCTAAAGAATCAAATTGAATTGAAAGGCACCTGGCAATACCCAGCCCTAGTCAACACTGAGGAAATCCGTAGATATGTATTATACGTAAAGAATTAGCATCTGGGACTCAAAGAGAAGATGCTTTTCAGAAGGTCTTCAACCATTGCAGAAGAACCCATAAATCAAATTATTAAAATGTTATAAAAATGTGAGAACCAATCAAGACATTGAAAAAAAAAATAGATTGTGTCAAGACCCACCCTCTGAAAAGGAAAGCCAATAGCGGGCCGGCCAGGTCCAGCCTCTTGTTGCCATAGTGATCCCTGTCATCCAGCTCTCTTCTTCCAAGGGCAGCCAAGAGAAGTCTGTGAACCATGTACCTGAAAGAAGAAAAGATGAATATGAAGCACAACTAACATATTTCACCCTTACAGGAGGTCATGTTTGATCATGTGCTTTACTTTCACTCGATGCCAGTTGAAGTATTAACTTTGACACAGTGTAAACTTTTTTCTATGTAAAGCAAAGGCTTCAGAAGACCATACCATGAAGTTATGTTTAACTGTCGTAATGTTTGGCATCAATAATGTCAATGTACCTCAACTGTAACCAATGTTTACATCTTTATCTAGTCCTACATTGTGTGCATTATTCTTATTTCCTCTTTTTTTTTGATTCTCCTACCCCAGGAAGTAGGCCTTCTTGGTCTCGCAGAAGTCGCTCACTCCCACGTGGGGCAGCACCTCCTTCTGCAGCACCTCCTTGGCATACTTGATCCTCCTCTCCTTGGTGACGCCGGGCTTGGCACCTCTGGAGCCGATGAAGTTGAGAGCCACATTCTGCTCCTGGATCACGAAGGCCTCATCCAGAGAGGGTTTTACCTGACAGACACATTGATCCGTATCGATGTCAGACACACAGACTTGTCAGGAAATCGGCGCCTTATAAGTGGCGGGAGGTTCACAGTGTTTACCATCTCCATCATCTCGGGGTCGTCGAAGTCGTAGATGATGTGCTCCAGGATGTCTCTGTCGGACACGAACCCCAGCGCTCGGAACACGATGATGATGGGCACTTCCTGCCGAATGTACGGCAGTGTGGACACGATCCTCTGGCCAATGGCGCTCTTCTTTACTCCCTGAAAGCAGGACGGGGGGAGGAGGGGGAAATGTTCCCATTAGGATAGAAAGGTTTCTCAGATTGAAGCCCAACATTGACAGCCAAAAGAGACCCCTCGGAAAATCCCAATGAAATGTTTCTTAAATAGCGATATCTTAAACGACAAGAAAGGAAGTTTCGGAAGGATGAAATTGTGCCAGCTAATTGGAGTTACTTAATCCAAATCCACATAGCTACAGTTCAGGTGAGAGTTTACAGGTGACCAACAACTACTCGTCAGGTGAGATTCAGTTTGTCCAGGTGAGAGTAAAGGTTAACCACCACCACACTACAGGGGATAGTCAGTACATCCAGAAGAGGGTTTCTAGGTAGCTGTGGGCGTGTACTCACCTGGCCTCCTCTGGCCATCATGCTGACCCAGATGGAGCTGGTGGGGCGAGAGGAGTTCTCCAGGCAGGACCGGCACTCCCCTGTGTAGGCGTACTTGGAGTCCTTCTTGGCAAACACATACACTGTGTTGGTGGCCATCTTCTCCTGGGCGATCAGGACCTGAGAAGAATGTATTCATGTATGATACCTATTATATATATGCACACACACACACACACCTGATATCAAAACCATAAACAACAATATAAAGAAATTCCAAATCCTATTAACAAAATTAACTTTGGCCAAAAATCTGTTAATTTCCCACTCAGGGGATGATAGAGGCTTGTCTTATTGCGCATTTCCACCGAAGGGTGCAGGTCTGTTCAGTCTGCAAAGGTGCAGACATTTCAACCGGCAAAAGTGGGCGTGATCCGGACTGAGCCGTGAGTCGTACTCGTCCCGCAATACTCCTCCGTTGGGGTACTGAGACGCCTGGAAGGGTGCCGGCAAGTGTGAGCTACACACGCCGTCCGTTGATTGGTCGACAGAATTGTCAGTTCCGCGCGGCGGGCGGATAATAATAATAACAAACAAACGCAGTAACCGCAAGGTAATTCTGTACAACGGCGAAAGCTACGATTATTGAATAAAATGTTGCGCAAAAATTTGACGTCCTTCTTGGACGTCTTACATTGTGGCTCTTTTAATTGGTCGTGTTCCTTCTTTTTCCTTGGATTTAATAGCAGGCTACACTGTGTCGGGCTGCTATGAGGTCACGATGCTTGCGTAGCTGCAGCGGCCATCGCCATCCGGCTTAAACCCCGCCCTACCATAAGGGTACTGTCGGCGGTGGAAACGTGAGCCGTAACTGAGCTGGGCGATACCACACCCTCACTACTGGGCTGAGGATTCCTGGGTCCGAAGCGCACCCGCCGGTGGAAAAGCACCATTAAAAGATAAACTTAGCTAGAGTAACATTCCTCGGGGCGCACATTAACCAGCCAGACCTGTTCCCCAAATCCCTTTTGAGGAAAAACTATCAAATTGGGCTAAGAAGTGAGCACAGCAGCATTACTTACTACGATGGCACTCTATCAACCCCTTACCTTCTCGGAGCCATTGATGATGAAGTAGCCCCCGGGGTCCAGGGGACACTCGTTGAGCTCACACAGATCACGATCCGTCAGGCCGCTGAGCAGGCAGTAGGTGGAGCGGAGCATGATGGGGATTTTACCGATGAAGGTCTTCTGGTGCTGGGTCAGCAGCTGGTCCTCGCCCTCCTTGATGATGGTTTTGGTGATGTCCACGTAGAGAGGGGCCGAGTACCTGAACGCCACGCGGGAGGAGACAAGACGTGTTGAACACACCTCACTGAAAAAAGCAGGGAAAACCTGTGAGGACCAACACTGGGTCTGAAGAGAGGAGAGCGTACGTGAGGTTGCGAAGGCGAGCTTCGTTGGGCATCATGGGAGACGGAGCGCCGTCTCTCTCCCAGTGGGTGGGCTTGGACAGGTAGATCTGCTCAAACTTCAGCAGGTAGCGTGGCTGTGTAGACAAGAAATAAGGGGGCATGAGATTTTTGATTCAAGCTACCAAACCCACCATTTCTACTATTTAGTCATTACGCCGACACTTTTAACCAATGCAAATGATGAATGTTCATTTCAGGTAGAGGTAGGTAGAGGTTAGGGCTAGGGTAGGGTGAGGGCTCCTTTCTCACTGGTGCCTAAAGGTAGACCGCAGACATTGGGACTCAAACCCAGAACCTTTCACCTGGGAGTCAAGCACCCCAACAGCTCGGCTGGCCTGGCCCAATACCCATAATTCCTAGGGATGCACTGAATATTCGGCCACCAAAAATGTTCGGCCGAAAATGGCCCAAAGAATAATTTTCGGTTTCGGCCGAAGGAGTAAAAAGACACCCAACATTTTTATTTTTGATAATAAGAAAATAAATTTGTTTTACTCATTTATTTAAAAGGTACATTGTTCTTAAATTCTTGCTATAAGGTCTGCTGGAATGTTAGAAAACGTTCAGTATTAAATAATTAATTTGTATCAAATTTGTAATAGATTTTTTTTATTGAAAAGCAAGATTTATTTAGGGGAAAATTTTATGAAAAACAGCAAAAGCCACATTCGGTATTCGGTTTCGGCGAACTGTTTCAGTATATTCGGTTTCGTCCAAGAATTTTCATTTCAGTCCATCCCTAACAATTCCCAGCCTCTTCGATGTAAGAAAAACAACTGCAATTAAAGTCGTTAATTAAAAACGTGTAATGGAATTAATTGACATTCACGTTTCCTATCCCAAGACTAAATCCATATGTGACCAGGAACTTGGGGAGTGAGACGCAACAGCAATGTTATTATTAAAAAATATTACTATTAATGATGATGATTATTATCATTAGCTGTGGCTCTCACCGGATCCTCCACTTCCCCGGAGGTGTGCTGTGCCTCAGCCTGCAGGTCGATGGGTGGGGCGTCCTCCACGATCCTCTGGACGGACATCTGGATGAACTCATCGAATGAGTCCAGCTGCTGTCGCACCAGACCCTTCTCGTCAAAGTACGAGCTACAAGAAGAGGACAATTGTTCTGTTACCAACAACAATACCAAGATCTGTAATGTGTACTGAATATTGTTCAAGTCTGACAAGACTGTGTATGTCAAGAAGTATGGCTGACAGTACAATATATTAATCGACTACAAAGCATGCAATACACTCTTTTTTTAAGCCAAATTATAGGCTAAACTAAAATGCCAGGGCATGACCATGCAATTCGATTTTCCTAATCATACTTATGACAACAGAATTATACATCTGAAAGATTAGCTACCTGATAACAATCCAACAGGCTTCTTGCCACAAATCGGAGGTGATTTCATCTTCATCTTCGTCATACTGGGTCTCTGGAATTAAGAGAGATGATTCAGCAAAGGGGAAATTACAGTTAAAAATGAATGCTGGGTTTTGCTATATGGTATGTTTGATATACTTATAGATAAAATGGAAAGAGACACTTCCATCCCGACAAACCCAAAAAGTATAAGACGTTACTTATATTTATGTAGATCTGATGTATGCACATTGTATTTGAATGCATTTATAAACACATACATTCCCAAAGGGTTAAATAAAGGGATTAGATTCCAAAACAACTTTATATACCAGCTATAGAGCTAGCATTTGAGCAAAACTCAAGCAAGTCGCGTCAAAGTAGCGCGCCATTAGCTTCGGCTACCTTAGCCGGCTAGTTATATTAGCCTGGCTCTGGTATGAATGAAAGCTAAGGTGAGCTCCATACAATATAGCTCACTATAATATCCTCGTTCACGACTCACTCAAAGTAACACGTCCTTACCCTCATCTGGATCATACATGGTACCAGAAAACGCTCTAAGGCGCTATTTAAATACTAAATGTCAGTAAAACTATTCCGACTTCACTCCGTGCGCACAACGCTGTGGAGGCAAGACAACAACACTGCAGAGAATAAAAGTCACTTCCGGCTATCACCGGTTCAGGAGTTTTCAAAATTAAAGTTCACAGCAAAAGCGACAATGTGGGAAAATAGAATAACTGCAGCGCAACTGAGAGGGATCTATCTAAATGGCTCTGGATAATATGGGTCCTGGCGCTTTCAAAATCAAAGCCTCCGATTGTGCTACAAATATCCTATCTATGTTTATTGTTCGGTGATCAGGGGAGTTATAGCTTACTTAATGTAAATAATAATAGGAATAGCCAAAGCTAACTTCAGCCAATTAATTGTGCAAGTAAACAAATATTGGAAAATGCATATGAAAAACCTATTTGCTGTATCTACTGTAATTTTGGCTTTGGATAATTATTATTATAATAATAATACTATTCTATTCATCATTTCTGCAATTATACACCCGAGCTTGCACAATAGTAATAGTGCACTAAAATGATCAGATATGTACTTCCTAGTTGATTCCACTAGATGTCAGAGATAGCCAGGAGAGGAAACCTAGTGCAAAAAAAAAGCCCAAATTCTGGCTTCAATTTAAACAAAACAATGATAAGGATTCATAAATATGGTTATTATGCAGACCAATAGCCAATAGCTGGTTAGGATACAACGTTACCACGTAGGCCTATGTTAACTTAAATTTGACCCATAGCATAGCTCCGCTATGAATTTTGCATCCATTTGTTTTGGTGTACTTTTTAATTGCGAATTGCGTTTGCATTTTAAGAAAATAACCAAGCATGGCAAATGTTGTTCTGAAGTTGAATTGACTTGAATTGAACTTAAATTGACTTCTGCCCTCATTTCTGGAAAGCTTGATCCGCCCTATTTCTTAGACTGGACAAAACTCTTTCTTATTCACACCCTCTTTCTCGCCTCTCAATATCTCTCTATCTCTTCCTCTTCTTCCTTCTTTGTTATTAGGTAGCCTCCCTTTACCTTTGCAGCTCTCCATTCCACTCCTCAGACCATCTTCGCCCTGCCCTCTCATTCCCTTCCTCTCCTAACCTCTCCCCTCTCCCCTCTCCCCCCCATTTATCTCCCTACCCTCTTATCCTCTCTTCGACTCCCCTCATTCCCCCTCCTATTCCCTCCCTCTCCCTCCCCCTCCCCTCCCCTCCTTCTCCAATCCTCCCTCTTCCCATCCTCTTCCTCCCCTCCGCGCCACCCTCTTCCTCCTCTGCTTCCTCTATCCAGTGTAGCGTTCCCTGGAAACAGCTCCCCAGCGTCTGGAACCCCGGGGTGGTTCACCCTAAACCCCGAAGAGTCGGATGGGAACCAGATGCTGTGGGTCCTGGCCGACGGCCCACACGGCGAGCCTCACCAGGACACCGTCCCACCAGCCCTCCAGTCATGCATTGGCTTCTAATGACTGTCCTCTTAATGTTTTTAAATTGGTTCCTGACTTTGCAAAGTATGATGCATGGCCTTGTGTCGGGTATGGTGTGTAAATAAACTTGCCTTGCCTTTTTAAGCAAACAATTTGTATACCAACACTATAGGCAGAAAACTAGAACCGGTCTAGATCAGTTCTCAGCGAGAACTTGTTTCTTCTGGGGCAGGATTGGAAGGTCTAGTAGAGGTTAAGGTTGTCTGACTGTCAACTGAAAGGGTGTTGGTTCCACCCCCAAGGCTGGTATACTTATGTAGGGTAAGTTAAACCGTCTCAAAACAAACCATACTTATTCTCCATTTGTATTTCCTTGTACAGATGGTTTAATCCAAAGTTTTAACTCACAGTGAGTTTCAGTTGCATGCCATTAATGAGGTGCTCAAGGAGGCCCACAGGTAGATTGTAGACATTTGGTGATTCAAACCCACAACCTGCTGGCTGGAGAGTCAAAAAGGCTTAACGACGAGACTATCCTGACCCTCCTCCAGCCGGGCGGTGATCCAGCGGTCGACGCGGAGGCGGTGTGTGTTGGTTGGTTGACTCTGCTGGGCAGCTGGGCTGCTAGGCAGGCCACCGGTGAGGAGAGAAAGGCAGGTAGTGTGGTAGGTGGTGTTGGGTGGACGCAGGGCTTCCATCGGCGCACTGCAGTGATCCTCAAAGAGGAAATGGATGGATATCCACTTAGGGTCCCCCACTTCATCTATCATCCTCTTTCTTCACCTCTCCTCCCCTCTTTCTGTCTACACCTCAGTAGCACCCCTGTCCCGCACTGCTCTTTCTCTGCTCGTCACTTCCTCTCTCCTTCCGGGTTCTTCGTCACCTCCAGGGGTGCAGTGTGCGGGGGACGCCCGTTTGTTTTCACTATGGCAGCGCCGTCTGCTCAGTTTGTGTTTACGTTGGATTTTCATTGTGTTTTTGCTTACAGCTATTTTTTACGTATGTAACCCTCGACAAAGTTTTGTATTTATATATAATGTGTTTGTCGTGACTGCAGGCCTAGCCTGTCTGTAAACTGGTGGTAGCATGGCAATGTGAGTGTATGTCTAGACCTTTAGGTAGGCCGATTGTTGTAATATGTGGGATAATGAGGAAGAAGCATTATTATTAAACATGTTGATTATTACAATTGAGATTAGCTACAGTTTCCATATTGGGCAAGTAACAAACTTCAAACTTCTTCTTATCGCGTTTGCGTGTGCGTGTGCAAGCGGATCACAAAACACATTTAAAAGGACAACAACCAATGCTCTGTACAATATCCATCTCTCCTTGGCTCCACTACTGTCTAAACATGTACCTGGCCTCATAACATTCTACTCGCCCTCCAGAGCTCAGACATGTGTGTTGTGCCCGTTGTATTTGTGTGCGTGTGTTTTTTTCCCATTTCACTTTCCACATGCTCTTTCATGAGACCTAAGAGCTTGCCGCAAGAAGAAAATGACTATGGGAACTCGCCAAGGCGTTTTATGGTCAGCACGGCCCGTGTTCGTAAACGCTGGCTGTTGATTGGATGATGGAATCCAAGACCGGCTACTGTGAGGCAAACTTCATGTTTTTCTTCTGCATTTTTTCATCAAGCACAAAGATGATTTAGCCGAGGGTAGCTCATTGTATTGTTTCTGGTATACCTTAATTAATAACATAATGGATTAAAAGGTGTATTGAATTGCGATCTAGGAATTTGGGCATAACAAGCTTACAGCTAGGGATGCTAGAGTTATAACTTCATAAGTGCAGAAGACTGCCACAGTCTAAGACATACAGGGTCCTGTTGCCTTGACTGCTTGAACCCCGGACCAACGGTGAGGACCTTAATGAGGCAATACTGAGTCACAACTAAGTAGGGCAGCTAGCAGGATGCTTAGCACAGTGACCACACTGTTTCAATGAGACATCAATCTAATCCCAGCTGACTTCTATGGTCCAAAACGTGCCAATGCTAGGATAGAAATGGAGCAGCCACTAACTCTGTTAAAGTAGAATATAAGGATGAGGATTAAGTCATTTTCTGCTTTAATAGTTTTATGTAGGCTCTTGCTGTGCTAGCACTGGTCAGGGACATATTTTAGGAACAGGTTACTTTAAATTAATTGAGACATGTCATTAAGAATAGGAAAAGAAAGGATTGCGAACAGACTAAAGGGGTATAGGAGAGATGACAAGAGTGGGCCAAATCAAGCAAAACATAATCCAACGAATAGAAGGAAAATAGGGTAGGTGTAACTGAAATTGTAACTGTGTGTGGGGGAAGCTATTCGAACTAGTGTGGTTTGAGTTTTTTACTCTAAACAGTTGACCTCTTCACCACAGGTTGACTGGGGGGGTTTGTTTCCACCAGCAGTCTGCAGTGGTGTTCATTCAGACGCTTCTGCCAGGATTCTGGCGTTTTCCAAATCTTTTACTCTCTCACTGACCAAATGTTTCTTCCCACCAACCCTCCCCTCACCCCTCACCCCCCCGGGGGAGGGGGCTGGCTTCTTAGGGAGGCCATGTTGTTTACTCACACACACACCCACACAAACACACCCACTGGCACATGCACATGTACACACAAACACACACACTGGCACATGTACACACACACACACACACACACACACACACACACACACACACACACACACACACACACACACACACACACACACACACACACACACACACACACACACACACACACACACACACACACACACACACACACACACACGTCCATGCTCACAGACATTTAATTTAGCCTTATTTTACCTCTGAATTTTCTGATCCACTTATCAGCTGGATCAGTGGTAGGTTAATTCTCCATAAATCTATATCGGCCAACAGCAGGGAAGGAAATACATATGGTGGTAAAACGAAGAAAATAACTGGAGACTATTTTGACCCCATACTGTTTTCGAACTCAAAGCACACAAGACCTTGCCAACCAAAGACCGGGGTCACTTTAAACCGACCCATGGTTGTACTTCCAAGAACAATTTAAAGAGTTTGAAATGCTGCCAGCCTTGGCTTGAAGATTAGGTAGGATAAGGATTCTCAATTGAGTATATTTTGATGGTGCAATCACAATACTTTCCTTCAGAGTAAAAGTGTAGATAGTCCACTTTCCAAACACAGATCCAGAAGCCTGTTTTTGAGAAGTTATTTTGATCGGTTGTACATTTACATTCTATGTCGAAAAGAAATTCAGATACATGAATATTATGCGGAATTACATTAGCACCTTTCTGGCCAGCATGTTGGGAAGCTTGTCTGCTTTGCAGCTTATAACATAACTATATTTTGTTTATAGTAGAACTATATAACAGCTGTTACAGCCCAAAAAAAAAGAAAATAGCGAAAGTATGACTACATTAAGTTATTAAAAATCATTCCTTGGCCCTAAAATGACCAAAATGACTAACTGGTCATTTAATTAATTTAATCCTGGAGTGATGAAAAAAATCTATATCATAAAGCACATGTTGCTTAAAGAGTTGATATTATGCCAGGTGTGTGTGGGATTAACCATTGCAAGCCGTTTGAAAATCTGCCTTTTCCTGCGTTTTAGTGACATCACAAGTGGGAGTGTCCAGGTAGATGCATGCTGGATAGATCAGTCTGCCAGCTTACCCAGTGGAACGTAGCCAATGTTGCTTATCCATCCATCATACAACTAGGTGGACACTCCCACTTGTGATGTCACTAAGACAAGATTATAAAAGGAGACATAGTATACCACCAGGTGAGAGTGTGATTAGCCATTACAAGCTGTTTTGAACATCTGCCTTTTCTGACCTCACAAGTGGGCGTGTCCACCTAGATGTGTGCTGGATAGATCAGTCTACCAGCCTACCCAGTGGACCGTAGCAAACGTTGCTCATCTACTGGCCCACTTGCGATGTCAGAAGAGCCAGATTTTCAAAACAGTTCGTAACGGCTAATCACACTTCCACCTGGTGGTATAATATGTCACCTTTAGAAAGATTTTCAAATGTCTTGTAATGGCTAATGACACTCACACCTGGCGACATAATATCACCCCTTTAACACACACATTTAAAAACTCTGGCCTCATGAGGACATTCTTATATCCTCATAACCTCAACCCTCTTAACCTTAACCCCTTTACCCTCAGAGGTGGAAGGAAAAACTCTGTTCAATCTATTTGTGAAATCACAAATTGAACTCATTTGTGTGCTAGAGACGACCTCAAGCAGTTCGAGAAGACAAGCATCGCCCAGCCTTCAGCGGTCCGGTGACAAGATGTTGGACATTAAACAATGCGTGTCGTCCAACAAATTAGGCTTCCAAGAGGAGTGAAAAAAACAGCTCTTTGACCGCAGGCCTGTCTAGGAACACTTGGCTTGAGGAGATGGCTGACACCATCTGCTTGTGGCTGTTATGGCCGCCTTCACCTCTCACCTCAGAAGGCCCACTCCACCCTGCTGGTGTCCAGATGAAGGGTTTCAGACGTTTCAGAAATGATATCACCCTCACGGGAGAGCTTTTCCCTTGCAGCGTCCAGACACAAGGGACGCCTGGGCTTTGGTGGGGAGATGGTTTTCATTAAGGATAACGTAATATCCCTGGGATCCGCCACTGCGCTCACCATCTTACGTCAGGTGTGACGTGAGTGCGCCTTTATCCTCGCTGTCAGCACATAAGCATGTGCTGCTCTTGTACAGTTGGCGGATATGAAGGAACATGGTTTTGAGTCTGGGAAACTTCCAAAGATGATATCTTCGTCTTTCGTGGAGAATGGAACCTAACCTCCAGTGGGTAGAGTAGAGGTGAATATGATCATTTAATGTATCAACAATCTGCAAGCTTACTAGAGCATGTAAAAAAAAAAGTGGGGGGCTGGTTTCGCGACATTGATCTGAACTTTGACTTGTGTCTTGTGTTGATGAAATCACAGAAATCTTGATGATTAACCGTTCACTATGGAGAGGCAAGAGAGAATCACTTGCATGTCCGACGCAGAACAGATAGAAAGCTTCTGGTGTATTACACAAACAGACACGCACACACATACATGTGCACAACATGCTTCATGATGTTCACCCTTGGATCTGGTTGTCAGTCTGTGATACTCTGTATAAACTTTGTAAACAAATTGTATACACAGAAACAGAGAGAGAGAGGTATCCGGAATGAATAAAACTGTTAAAAATAAATGGAAATGAAATCCATAAAAGCGAATCTATACTATCAGCATGGAAATAATAACTGTCCACACACACACACACACACACACACACACACACACACACACACACACACACACACACACACACAGGCACACGCACACTCACAGAGGACGCAATACATATGAATAGCACCCAATTAAGCACAAGTACAAAAAAACACTTCAAATGCCTTGCCTACTGTAAAATTAACGATAGACATTTGTCCTTTCATTATTTTCCCCATGATCTTCCAATTAACCTGCAGCCCACCCCTCCCACCCCCCCCCACCCCCCCCCACCCCCCCCACCCCCCCCACCCCTCCCAGGCTCCTCCCCACCAGCACTCCACATCTGCTTGGCTTACTGGCAAGCAGCCTCCCACATCCGCCATGGGATCATTTCATTAAACCAGAAACCTGAGAGCGGTGACGGTTGGCACTGCCGGTCAGCGCTGAGCTGCGTTCACACCTATCTAAACACTCGTGGTCGAGTCCCAGGGCCCGCAGATCTGAGGCCCCGTAGCCCAGCGCCCCAGAACCCGGGGGGGGATAGACTCTCACACCCCCGGAGGGCTGGAAAAGTCACAGGAAGTAATGGATTGAATGCTCATAATGCAAACGATGCTTAAAATGATGCCGGTCGCAAGAATACAAAAGACATAGAGAGAATATTATGTAATTCATGATTTATTCACTGGAGGCCCCGACATCTTGGCCCAGTCAGTGGTTTAACCAGATGAAGGTGAACATATGATATAAATTGGTAGAGGAGTGGTTTATGTAACATGATTCTGTTATATAAAGCTTTTTTAATTTATTAATACAAGGTCAAATAGAAATTACGTGTTTCCAATCCATTTCATGTCATCTAATTGTATAAATTTGGTTGTATTATTAAAGGTTCTGTCTTTTGTACCGTTCTTTCGTTCATTCTGTCTTTCATCCACTGGGATCTGAGGATATAAATCAACACAGCAATGAGTGGCGGCCATTTTGGGATTGGTTTATGCTATTTCCCTCGAAGACATTCCAAAATGTCAGCACGGATTTAGTCTAATTCTACTCTGGCACAAAGGGGACTCTCAAACCACCACAAAGGCACAAAATGTAATGAAGCTAGGGCACTGTTCTGTCGAAGAACTAGTGATTTGACAGCCCTCTGTTTAACTCTTCAGTAGATACTGCGATTTTAAAGGTCTATCAATTTATGTGTATTTATTGTATTTGATCATTTATAATATACTGGCCAGTCATGATATGCAAATCTATACATACTTAGAAAGCTGTCTGGGCATGATTTTTTTGCATGCCCAATTATTTGAGTACTATAACCCTCCTGCAGAGTATCATAGAACAAATGTATAGCATACACTCAAGTGACACGTGACACATTAATATTCAAACGTTTGTTCCACCTTTCCATGGAGAAGGTTCAGAATGAGAGAACCGCCCTTGATGGCAGGTGGGCCCGTGTTCAGAACCACTCAGCGCAGGCAGACCGCCCCCACGGCCCTCCAGGCAATCAGGAGAGGGAACTCGACATGAACGCATGTCAGCACATCATAGGTCTGACCTCTTGTAAGACGTTGGTGGAGACGAACGCGTGGCTGGGGCCTACGAGGGCCAGCGGTGGACAGGCGATGGGCAGTGCGCTCACGATTGGCCACGCTGAAGCACCGCTCAACTGTTCCTGAGAGGAGCTCAGGGAATCCCCCAAGACATTGGACAGAAAGGGGAAGTTCATCCAGACTATGGTCGACTGAGAGCCAACACTGTGTGTGTGTGTGTGTGTGTGTGTGTGTGTGTTTTTTTTCTACGTATTCATACGTGTGTGCTCTCCAAATGTATAGTCATCCTTTTTGGTAAATTTTTGGAATATATTTTAACAGTTTATCCGGGGTCGGGTTTATTTTATGTTTCTCTATTAATAACATAACAATCACAGATTTGTGCGTGCGTGCGTGCGTGCGTGCGTGCGTGCGTGCGTGCGTGCGTGCGTGCGTGCGTGCGTGCGTGCGTGCGTGCGTGCGTGCGTGCGTGCGTGCGTGCGTGCGTGCGTGCGTGCGTGCGTGCGTGCGTGCGTGCGTGCGTGCGTGCGTGCGTGCGTGCGTGCGTGCGTGCGTGCGTGCGTGCGTGCGTGCGTGCGTGCGTGCGTGCGTGCGTGCGTGCGTGCGTGCGTGCGTGCGTGCGTGCGTGCGTGCGTGCGTGCGTGCGTGCGTGCGTGCGTGCGTGCGTGCGTGCGTGCGTGCGTGCGTGCGTGCGTGCGTGCGTGCGTGCGTGCGTGCGTGCGTGCGTGCGTGCGTGCGTGCGTGCGTGCGTGCGTGCGTGCGTGCGTGTGTGTGTGTGTGTTAAAATAGTACAGGTGCATGCATGCATGAGGCATGACTTAATATTATTGGCCTGGATGTCATGAACTGGAGCAGCATACACGCGTACATTCCAGGCATCAATCAATCACAGCACGGGAGTAAAGATATCGAGCACAGGAGTGGTCCAGTCCAGACCCAAGACAAGTCAGCACGGATCCAAGTCACAATGTAGCAACAGGCTTCTGCGATGAAGGGATCCAAAATGGCCGCATGCCTCGCTTACTTTTTTGATTTAATCAGGAGTCATACTGGTTTAAAATTCCCCAATACAAATGTCAATCATGAAACTGTATGGAAATAATAAATATGGATACTAGAATGAATCTAAGCATATTATGTTTATATTCAAAAACACTTTCTCACACTTTGTACGATTAAGGGTAACTGCACAGAATTATATTCCATATTTCTGATATATTTTTCTCACACGTGTGGGTTTGGATAAACATTTAATAACTCAAAAATATATTTAAAATAGTAAAATAAATGTAACCTTGGGGAGGGGATTGGAAGGATTTCAAAGGTGGAGAAGACAGAAGAGTGTTCGTAGTCTGTCAACATTTTTACCCACTCGTACTAATTTAAGATTCCCTCATGGCTTACTTTCCAAGCTTTTAATACTCATCTGTGGAGAGGACTAACAGCTGGAAACAGTATTCAGACTTCACATAAAGAACATCCTGCACAGAACAACCAAAGATAGAGGTCTATCTGTCTATCCATCCATCTTTCTCTCGATCTCGGGATTTGTTGGGCGCTTTTTTCCAAGTGCATACTGTGTGCCTAGTGGCCCCAGTGGGAGTTGAACCGCTAACCCTGGCCGTGGTATTACCAGTCAGTATTAACACCGTTGACCACTGAACCTGTGACCACCATTTTGTCTGTTGCCAAACACAGATAGCGTGTTTACTCTGTGTGTCATCGACTAACGCGTGCATTGTTACCCTTTTGTGAATGTGTACAGAAGTTAATGTGAATAGAAGTTCAACTTAAATTGAAAACTCTTTTAGCTTTTCTTCGGCGTGTATCAGCACTTCGTCCGACCTTAAACTGTCACTTTTTTTTACTTTTTCGAGGTTAAGGTTCGTAAATCTAACGTCTAGACGCGGTGGTGGGGCTCCAGCTCTCCCAGGAGCACGCTCTGGATCACCGTATATCACCGTTTGGTTACTTTCAACTCAAGGACTTTTAGAGCCATTTGAAATCTGAAATTTTACACGGTACGGACGCGGAAATAAACTGCGCCGTTGACAGCAGCATGGAATCCTCAATAGAAACAACACTCGCCAAAACTAGTTCCAAACCTGGGGTGGTGATGTCATCGCACTCACAATTGCGGTGTCACATCACTTTATGTCTCCTTTGTCTAACCCCTAATAAAGGCCAGAGAACTGAGAGAGGAGAGAGAGGAGACGGGGGGAGAGGGCCAAGGCAGTGAGGCGGAGAGGCCCAGAAACAGAGTTGGGAGAGACAGAGGAGTGTTGTCATCGCAGCACACGCAGAGAGCAGAGACGGTCAACTGCGGACATGCTTCTCCATCCCTAACTCAGTCTAAGGTGCGAAGCCCTGGTGTGACGTCGACAGGTTGGCGGTGGATACCGCACTCAATGGCCCACCGTAAGGGAGCAGACTACTGACCTGCTCTACTTTCTCCTTCCTCTCCTCTCCTACTTCTTCTCCTTTACAGAGACGGGGCGCCGTAAATCAAGTGCTGCTCGGTGTACCTCCGGGCTCACGGCTTGACCGCAGCGCAGCAGCCGAGCGTGATGGGAAAACCAGGGAGAGATCTCAATCTAGTGGATGAGAGAGACGGAGAGAGTGGGAGGAAGAAAGAAAAAGACAGAAATGACAAAAACAAAGATTTGTATTGCCTTTATGGCAAGTATGACACAACTAAAGCGAGAACGAGAGGAAGAAAGTCAGGCAGAAAAAGAGAGTGAGTGAATGACAGAGAGAGGAGATAAAGCAGATCTAAATCATTGAACTGTTAAAGGTGAGGGATCCACAGAGAGGAGAGATGCATATGGAGGAACCTGCAGCAAAGACAATATAAACAGACTCCATGTTTCAACTGTGTCCCTCCACTGCCTTTAAGTTTAAATCACAAGAAGAAACAATAAGAGCATGCTCAAGATAAACTAGAGGCAAGCCAGCATGTAACAAACGTAAAACAAATCAACCGAACTCCACATGCTTTGCTGGCATGATCTAAAAAACAACACTGTCAAAGGAGACTGATATTGTGCTGAGAGTCATTTCAAACAAACTCTGTGCCACAACCAATTCTGGTTCTAGTAAAAGTAGGACAATTTCCCTACTAGGAATGCATTGAATAAGATATTGTTGGGGTACAACCATCTAGACCGGCAAAAACCCAGGCAGATTAGCAGCATCCTGGCAACCTTTCAGAATACGCTGAGCCGGCACAGAGCAAGGCCTAAGCAATCACCTAGAATGTGCTAATTAGTAATTTGTTTAAGGTCCTAATTTCTAATATAGTTCATCAAAAACCTAAATGTGCATGTGCAAATGCCTAGTCTATGTGTGTGTGTTTTGTTGTGTGTGTGTGTGTGTGTGTGTGTGTGTGTGTGTGTGTGTGTGTGTGTGTGTGTGTGTGTGTGTGTGTGTGTGCATACGTATGCGTGAGCCTGCATGAGAGTGTGCAAATCTAATTTACCGCACTGCATAACACTGCATAAAAATCGGAAAAATATATGGCTCTGGTCTAGACATTCAATTTGGACTTGTCCAATCGCGGTGGTTCTCCGGATGATTGATGGTGCAGCCAGCCTCAGGAACCCCCTTGCCGTATCGAGTATCATCACACGGACAGAAGCCCGCACAGGACAGCCTTCCAGCAGGCCACCTAATACCCACCTCCCTCTGAGTGAACATAGTTCTGGTTTGAGGGTGGGGTGAGCGCACTCCAACACAGAGCCGTGGTTAAAGAGAAGTCTTCAGGCCGTGTACAGAGGCCCAGCAGCGCCAGGTGTGGTCTGATGTTGCTCCTTATTACCCTGGGATGGCTGGTTATAATGCCTGGCCTGGTGAACTAGAGTGGAGACAGAGCCAGGGGAGTGGATAGGATATTCTTCTGTCTATGGTAATGGTCAAACCCCTTCCAGCTCCTTATTGATCTGTCTCTGTATTCACTGTCTAACCCCTACCTGCTCCTCGATGAGCTGTCTCTGTATTCACCGTCTAACCCCTACCTTCTCGTCAATGTCCTGTCATGCAGGATTGAATGAGAGTACTGTACTTAGTTTGTGTAGTTAAGGTAAAAGCAAGGTATTGTAAAAAATCGAGTTGTGTGTCGCTCTAGAATATCAACATGATGGAACTACCCGCCTCCTTCATCCTCCTTCTCCTTCTCCCCCTCTGCACTCCTCTCTATCAACTCCTACTGCCACTCCTCTCTCCTCCTTATCTTATCTTCTCTTCCTCTCCTCCCGTCTCACTTCCTCTCCTCCTTCTGCCCAACTCCTCATTCCTGCTCTGTCTTGCATTCATTTTCAGAGCCTGCAAAGACTGGACAAAGACACACACATTCAGACCCACGTGCACGCACGCACGCACGCACACACACATGCACACACACACACACACACACGCACGCGCACGCACACACACACACACACACACACACACACACACACACACACACACACACACACACACACACACACACACACACACACACACACACGCACACACACACACACACACACACACACACAAAGACCCCCCATACTAGAGGAAGCCGTTTTTGAGATGAGGGTAATTATAGTTGTAATAAGGCCTGGGGGACAGGCTGCAGAGAGGTGAGAACACACACAGCAATGTCTCCACCAGGTGCACGTGCTGTGTGTTTGTGTGTGTGTGAGTTTAGGTGTAAGAGAGAGAGACTGCTTGCGTATACATGTGGCATGACATGAAAATGCCACGTCGTTCACACCTGTGCCCCCATTTACTGTTCTGCATGTCTATCTATATACATTTGTGCATTGTATTTGTGAATGTGTATGTGTGCATGTGTGTGGGTGTGGGTGTTTATTTTTCACATTGAGGGTAGGACTCATGGCCAATGCACAGTACTCTATTGCCGCTTTTCCACCGCACATGTAGCTCGACTCGACTCGACTCGACTCGACACGGTAGCAGCACGGGTCGTTTTCCACCGCAAATAGTACCTCCTGGACGTGGGCGGGGTCGGCTGCGCGAAAGGGCCGTGACGTATTTTTGTACGCGACGCAAACAACACCTACGCAACCCACACATGGACAGAACCCACATAACAACAATGGAGGACATCGATAACATTACTATTATTAGCTGGCATGTTGAAGAAGTTGAAGAAGTGGAATATGTTGGCTGCATGTTACCAGCATGGTTGCTATGTCGCTCTCGTGACTTCGTCACACTCTCTGGCCAATCAGTGGCCGGCCGTCTGCCGATGGCACCTTTTAGCATCGGCTCAGCTCGCTTGGAACCTAGAGCGAGGCGGTACCAAAAAAAGCAGCCACTTCAGGTACCAGATACCATGTTTTCGCGGTGGAAACGCAAAAAATGCGAGCTGAGTCGAGTCGAGTCGGGTCGAGCTGGTACCATGCAGTGGAAAAGCGGCATATGACAACAATGGATTCATACTGATCTTTGATCACTTTTTAGCCAGCTTAAGGCCTCCAACTAGGGCTGGGCGATATGGGCCAAAATGAATATCTCGATATTTTTTTACTATATCTCGATACACGATATATATCTCGATATATTTTGAATCTCCTCTAGAGCACATCATAAATGCTCGATTCAACCATGTCTGGCATAATGTTACGTCAGTAATAATTCTAGTATTACTGAAACATAAGTCTGCATGTAGATTACATGAAACAACATATTGTTTAAACTCATCAGTGCTTTCTATTGGAACAATTTAGAACTTGCACATAAGAAAAGGAAAATCACAGCAAGTTAGATTTACCAACACAGCATTTATTCAAACCGTTAATTATTTATTAACAGTTTGAATAATAATTATTATATATACACTGCCAGACGAAGGATCCAGTGCTATTCTTTTTCGAAACCAAATCCTCAGTTTCCATCCTTTTTTCTCTTTCTGGCTGTTCTCACTCACCAGCCGGAGGTACACGCACCTACAGCAGCGCGCCTTCCAGACTACGTCACACACGCGCGTCCATGAGAATCTCGTGGACTCGCAATGGGCGGGGGGAGTGAGTTTAGAGAGCCACCGGAAATAGCGAGAGAAGGGAACGCTGTGCGTTAAACAAACCCCGAGAAGCCCAATCCCTATGAGAGCTCCCCACGCTACGGCCATCAGGAGGCGCACAGAGCTTTTATCCGTGATATTATATAACCAATTATATTATATTATATTATATATTATTATATATAGAGCTCCGGGAGTCGCAAACGGCAACAATCACTTTCTCCTCCGTGCTGCAGTTCACCCCGGACTGCACTGCACCGAGTTTGACGGTTGAACGCTGGTTGGCTGTTACGTTACACATGTCACTCAGTGGCCACGCTGTTGAACGCTGATTGGCAGATACGCGTCTCTACGTTCACTTTGTATGAGATCTTGTCGCCCCGTCGCGTGAAAGCACAACGAGTATGCCGGCGGCGGCAAAAAGAAACATTGCGTCCCAATTTATATTCGATGTTCGCGATATGGGCATTTTATACATCCCCTGGAGAACATCTCGCGATACATCGCATATATTCGATATATCGCCCAGCCCTACCTCCAACCACTGTAAACTAGGGATCGACCGATATATCGGTCGGCCGATATTATCGGCCGATATTCACGGTTTTTACGTGTATCGGTATCGGCCGATACGCGGCTGATTTTCGCCGATTTTATATATTTTTATTTTCACTTGTTCTACCTCACCAGTTTTTAATATTTGTTAAATATTGTTCATCTACTTGTTCTTACTTGTTCTACTTCACCTGTTTTTACTATTTGTTACATATTGTTTTTTATATTGAAGTTCAATAAATGTTCCATTAAAAAAATAAAATAAAAAAAAATAAAAAATCGGCTCAAGAAAATCGGTATCGGCGTATCGGCGTATCGGCTAAGGCTGAGGAAAAAATATCGGTATCGTATCGGCCCTAAAAAATCGGTATCGGTCGATCCCTACTGTAAACCACCTGTAGGTCGTAGGTGGAACAACATGGTGGTCACCTCCGACTGCTGCTTGGTTTACATATTAGAGGTTGACATGTGGTCGCCGTCGGCCCCGGTGGGATGCTGCCCACTGCCATGCTCTCTCTCTAAGTACTTCCCCAGAAAGAGTGGTGGGATGACCTCACAACTCAAGCTCTGTCTAGTAGTTTGACCCTCATCTCTGCCTCCTGGTAGAATGTTGAAGAATGTAGGTAGGCAACAACAGCATTGAGACACTCACGTAATGGAGTTTATATACTGCACAATGAACACTAAAATGTCATTTGTAGCAAATTTGTTTTAATGTTTTAACATGAATATTAGGAGACAGCCAATAATGGCCAACCTGGTCTCACAGGAATCCGTGAAATGACTACGGACGAATAACTCGAAATCCGTGGACACATCACGGAAACACGCCGATTTCTGGCTCACACACGGATCCCCGTTTCAACGAGCGAGTCGACCACGGGGGCTTAACTCAAAACCCGGGGTGGTCTCACTAAAACACTTAAATTGTCCTTGTTGTGTCCACGGAAGTTGCTCCAATGCAAGTAAATGACAATGATATTCCGTGGCACACACACAGATTCCCGTTTCAATCTGTGTGTGTGCTCCCGTTTCAATCTGTGTGTGTGCCACATTTGACCACAGCGGGGGCTTAACTCAAAATCCGTGGTGGTCTGACGGAATCACTTCAATTGTCCGTGATGTGGCCACGGAATTTGCTCCAATACAAGTAAATGACACTGTTATTCCGTGGCTCACACACGGATATCGGCGTGTTTCCGTGATGTGGCCACGGATTTCGAGTTAAGCGTCCGACCGTAGTCATTTCACGGATTCCTGTGAGACCATGTTGCAACTGGCACATCGAGGGCTTGGTTGTCGTCTGGACTTCTTAACAGCGTATCTCATTTCTGAGAGTGATTACATGCACGTTCAAGTTCAGTTGGCTCACTTCTACAAAGGCCAGTGCAGGGATGAATGGGGCAGACACAGAGGCCTCTACCACACGGCCCTCTTCCTGACCTAAATGGAATTATAGGTATATTACTTAAACCCTTCTCCTCACACTCACCCTCTCTCTCTCCCCCTCCCTTCCTCCCTTTCCCCCCACCAAAGCTCCACTGTTGCTAGCTTCTGTTTAAACTCCACCAGACTTCTTTGCTGCCTAAACAAACAAACAGTAGAAGGCAAAATTCCAGGTCTGTAAGTCATTTCCAATGCATACGTTGAAAGGCAAGAGACAGGTCACACTGCTGGTTTTGGATAAATAGACTGAGGAGGCAGGTGGCCTCTACAAGCTTCGACAAGAGTACCTAGCGAATGTTTTTCTTGGTCAACACAACACAACGTGTAGCAAAATGGAAAGCAAACCTTAAATAGGCAGCAGAGGAGACCTAAAAGATGAGTAACGGTCAAACGCCATCAGACAAGCCCGCACGGAATATCGCAGACACTGAACAGGACTCCAAAAATATGAAAACACAACTATACGTAGTAAAAATTACGTCATATCATAAAGCAAAAGAATGACATCTGTCCAAAGTTTATGCTAGGTCGAAAGAGCGTGTGATGGCTTTATCAGGTGGAGATGGAGAGAAGGAGGAATCCGACAACGAAATCCGTAGTCAGGGTCCAACACAAAACTAAATGTGTTACAACAAACGACCAGTACTAACATACGTGATTGTTTCACCCACATCAATCACATTAGTTCCATCTCCTCCTCTTCATCAATAAACAAATCCGTCAGGCTGGGTTCTGTGAATCACCCGTTCCAAGGACATCTTCTGAAACTCGCAGTATTTTGCAAACACATCTGTGTCTGAGCACTGAATGCCAGTGTGAGGATCTCCTGTCCTCTCCCGACCCCATTGTGCATTAAACGGCACCAGACGGATGCCAAAAACCGTCCAGAAGCCTAGTATCTGGAGTAAACCGCAGGATATAGTCGAAGGAATATTATGGTTGGAGTTAGGATGACACTATATTAGGTCATGTGTAGATGACAAGGAGAGGGATCGGATGGCTGCGGTTAAGCAGTTCTGGCGATAGACTTCTCCCGCTAGGGCTGCTGCTCAGTGCGGAAAGAAACAGGGATTTAGGCATTTAGTACCAGCCTTCTGTGAAACATAATGCAGACTACTTTGAGCAGTCGTCCTTCTCCGTCTAAGACACAACTAAAATCTACTAAGACACCATAACCTGTAAACTCACCCAGGAAACCTTATAACCCTCATGAGAATCCAACAGGATCCCTAATGTTCGGCTCAGAAAAAATCGCAAAATAACGACAAATACGCAGTTATACAATGACCAAAAGTCCATTGAAATATGTTGCCCACATTTCTGGCCATGAAATATGATAACGGGAGGCTCAAGCTAGTATTTTACATTCCGCAGCCTACGTGAGCTCCGGACGCTTTTCAGGAAACGGTCTAACTCTGCTGTGTGTCTGACTCTGTGACCCTGCCCGCCTGTTGGGTTGAATTAACCCAGCGGCAACTCGGGGCAGAACAGCAACGTGTGGGCAACCGGCCCATGTGTGTTTGTTTCTGTGTGTGTGTGTGTGTGTGTGTGTGTGTGTGTGTGTGTGTGTGTGTGTGTGTGTGTGTGTGTGTGTGTGTGTGTGTGTGCGTGTGCATGTGTGCCAATGGCCTGGATTGAGCCTTTTAGCAGGGCTGTCACCATATGGGAAGCATTAGACCCCGTCTGACTCAGCAGAATGCGCAAAGAGTGTAACAGAGAAGGGGCGAGAAAGGGGCAAGAGAGAAAGAGCGAGGGTAGAGGGAGAGAGCGAGAGAGGGGTCATGCTTTTGTGGCTGCGAGCGGCTTTGCAGCAATGATTGAGCTCCCACACACACACACACACACACACACTAATCTCTGCGATTAGTGTGTGTGTGGGAGCGTGCATGTGGCTGTATGTTTGGGCAGGTGACTGCTTGCGCGTGAGCATGCAGGGTGTTTCCTCTGCCACCTCCAGCTCCCTCAGCTCAGGGGCCTTTTGAGCCCAGCGGCAGACGCCCCCGGGGAGAGCAGAAGCCCCCCCCCCCCCCCCCCCACACACACACACACACACACACACACACACACACACACACACACACACACACACACACACACACACACACACACACACACACACACACACACACACACACACACACACACACACACACACACACACAGGATCCCGGCCAACGCAGTGCAACCTCTCGCCCCCCCAGTCGTGGCTTCCAGCTGAGGTGTGGTGGTCGCATTTCACACACCGTAAAACCCCGGGAGCAGGGACACAGCCTCCTCTGTCCGGGCGCAGTCTAAACACACCGGGCCCCCGACTGGAGGAGAAACGGGCCCCTGCGAGAGAGGGCCCCAGAAAGACACAACACGGGAACCAAACAAGTGCTTACGTAAAAAAAAAAAGGATGAAAAAGAGTAAATCTTTCCAGTATTGCGAGGACGTTTGCAGCATTAACTGTGTGCCAGCAATGAACACTGTCCAGGCCTGCAGTTCGAGCGTTGAACAGGTGACCTTTTGCAAAATATCAGTCTTGTTAGTCGGGTTTCCTGGTAGGGGGGTACATTTGTGTGTCGGAAAAATACAGCCAAATAAATGATAACCCTAAGAGGTTCTCCGGGTGGTGTTGATAGCTGTGATCATGTTTCTTGGGCTACAGCTGCATGCCGTTAGTCTGCGGCCTTGCTGTTAGAAACAAAACTACTGAACTGTTTGCACTGTTGCCCGGTCACTAATCTACTGTTGTTGTTTTCGTGCTGTAAGCCCTCCACGACAGTTGCGTGCATCTGCATGCATCATGTCTAAGCAATGGTTTATTATTACGACATACGACGCATACCGCCTCGCCTGTTGACACTAACTCAATCAATCAATCAATCGCCATGACGCCGCTGGAACCAACACTCGTAAACATGTCAACCCACATGTGCTTGATAACGCGGGATCCAACACACAGTGCCTGCATTGTTCAGTCACTGTGTGCATTTAAGCAATATAATCCTTTAATCAAGCGCCCCAAGGGGGATAGTGGGGGGTGTAGGGACTAGTAGGGGTAACCGACCAGTGTGGTTATTCATCATAAGAACACCCCCCCCCCCCGCCTACACACACACACACACACACACACACACACACACACACACACACAATGGACAAGATTGGGCTCAATAACCCATCAGCTAGTACTCATCTAATGGGAGGAGGAGGAGGAAGAGGAAGAGAGGAGGGGTGTGTGGAGGTTGCAGGAGAGTGGGGAAGAGACAAGAGGAGGTGGCAATGGCGCCAGGGATTTATTTCACGGGGGGGGGGGGGGGGGGGGGGGGACAAGATGAGAAGAGGCAGATAGATTGAAAGAAGAGATAGACTAGAGGAAGAGAGGGGGAGAAAGAAAACAAAGAGAAAGGAAATGAAACGAGGGTACGAGAGCGTGGAGCGTGGGGGAGGCGAGGGGGAGGTTGGGGAGAGGAGGATGGAAACAGGAAGAAGTGAGAGAGGGATAGAAAGGGAGAGAGAGGGAGCAGGAGAGGAGGGGACGGGCTTGGCCGTGTTTGGGGGAGGCCTCCTATTTGACATAAAAAGCAGAGAGGAGTTGTAGGAGTTGCAGTCCGTCGTCCAGACAGCCAGAGATCCTCCGTTCTGCTCCTCCTCCTCCTCCCCCCCCCTCCTCCGTCTGCTCACCACCGCTCCCCTCTCTGCTCCTCCGTCGCCGTCCCTCCCACATCGGGACTCCCAGCACGCAGCAGTGAGTAGACCTTTCACACTTTACCGCCCCAGGCCACCCCACAGCATGATGTAGCAGAGTGTGTGAGGAGAGAAGGATGGATGAATGCACGCATGAAACTATCAAGTTCTGAAAAACCAGAGTCGTAATGTTGTGAAAATAAATACATGTCGAGATATATTTAGCTTATGCCACAGGATGTATTGAAATGCAATCAATATCATAATCCTAATCCTAGTTATTGAGATGCGTTTAATAATTGAATGTACGAACAATGTGCTGTTTGTGCAGACATCGCTTTATAATATGCTCCTTCGTAAGAAGAAGAGAGCGATTGGCTAATTTCAATTGACGATGAAAATCGATTGTTTATTATTTTTTGCCAGGTATGACATCACAGCTGACGCTGATTGTAACTGAGTTATTTTACTGCTGACAAAAAACCCGCTGCAAAAGCATGACATAACATTTATGTGCATGCCCATACATACTCTATAGAAAGAAATACATTAGGGTCAATCATGTTTCCTATCTTCAGTTGCAGTGTGGATATCACCTTGTCTCTCATCTGGAGCGTAAAAGTACCTGCTTGACAGTATCATTAGTTGCAGGTGGCACCCTATACTTCCCTGCTCTCTGCAAATAATCTCAATCTCCTAACCTCTACCTACTCCTGAAATCTTCATTTGCTTTCACTTAGTCCCATGCTGTGATCGTTGAACAGTTGAAAGGTTGTTAAATGTGAGTGCTGGCCAGACTGCAGTCCAACTTGTTAAACTCTACACTGATGCTGGAGACAGATGCTTTCTGCGCACACCCTCGCTCTCTCTCTCTCTCGTAGCAGCCCACTCCGAGGCGTGGACTCCACAGCTGACTAGCAGAGGCCGTCACAAACGACTGAAAAACAAAATCTTTTCACGTCAGATAAAACCAAAGTTTGATGGTGTAAGAGCGTGCTGTAACT
>NC_082391.1:21867348-21884515 GCF_031168955.1 Gadus macrocephalus | reverse complement strand
CACACACGCATACAAAAATGCTTAAAATAAAATAATGCTTCACACACACACAGACACATACGACTATGCACATAGACTCACACAAACATAGACAAACACACACACACACACACACAGTCACACAAACACAGACAAAAAACTCTCACACACAGGGGTCTAATTGAAGCCCCCTTGTGAGCATGTGCCAAAGGGGACGCAAAGGTGAAGCAAAGGTGAAAGGTAAATTCCATCCCAGTTTGACAAGGTTGTGAGACACTGTATTTCAAGACGTTCACCAGAGCCAATCTTCGACCATACATAAGTATCTCATACGGTTCATCCGAATTAGATTGTATCAGATGTTAGAATATAAAACAAAGGTCTAGACAGGTTTTTCACGTTTTTTTCTGAATCTTGTCCAAGCACGATTGGAAACAATGCAGTGAGGTTTGTTCTCAGCCATTCCCCGAGGACCTTACTGTGTAACTGGCTTGTTTTGACAAAACTTTTGAACTCAACATAAGCTGGCCATTAAATTAAGCGGTGGGTCGTGAGAGACAGATGCCAGTAAGGATAGAAAGGGGAAGGATAAAGAGGGTGGAGGACGACCAACTTGGCGGTCAGAGAAATGTTTTTGCTTGTACGTCCAAATCAGTGCAATTGACGAAATATATTTTAGTCTGATATTGATTTTACTTTTTTAATATTCCCTCTGACTTTGGAACTAGAAAGTAACTCTAGACCCTGATTCAATGTTGAAGAGAAACCCTGATTCCACGGTGAATTTTGTCCCCAGAATTTGACAGTGACCTTTGACCTGCTGACCCAGTGACACACATAGACACATAGTCCTTTAAGTAATTGATGGACCTTAATAAACGATCAAATAGTATAACATCTCTCTCACTCTCACTCTTCCTCCTGACTCCCTCCCCCCGCCCTTCCGCCTCCCCCACTCTCTAGCTGTCCTTCATGGTGCGCATCGTCCCCAGCCCTGATTGGTTCGTGGGCGTGGACAGCCTGGACCTCTGCGAGGGCGGCCAATGGAAGGAGAACGTTTCATTGGAGCTCTTCCCCTACGACGCAGGAACCGACAGCGGCTTCACCTTCTCCTCACCCAACTATGAGACCATCCCCCAGGACAAGGTCATGCAGGTCGGCCCACGGACCTTCATCGCACACTCCTCTTCAGGCCATGATATAGTATAGGTTACTTGATACCGTCTACCTGATGGAGTTATTAGAGCGAGTGTTTCTCAATCTATCTGTCTGTGTACATGATCAGGCTCCTTCATAAGATTCCAGATTACATCGCTGGTTGACTAATCCTTTGACAATGGTGGTCAATTCATCACAGTGCTGTCTATAGTCCTAATAGAAGTAAAGAACTGTGCTGTTTGTAGCATACATTTCTTAATTCCTTTCCTTTAATTCACCAGCCACTCTTTTGAAGCAAATTACTTTGAAACCACTAAGCCTAAATTTATAAACTATTGTATCATAAGCAATTATTTTACAATGCATTGAATGCTATGCCATCAAATTCTAATTGCTTCACCCAATGCACCATCACAGCAAAACCATCCTATATCGTCACCTGTCCTTCACAGCCGACATGATCAAAATGGCCTCCAAAACCACCAGAACCTCATTGATTCTGATCGTTAATCTCCTACCCAGATCACCTCCTCCTCCCCCAGCCACCCTGCCAACTCCTTTTTCTACCCACGCCTGAAGCACCTCCCACCCATCGCCAAAGTGACGCTGACCAAGATAAAGAAGACCAATCAGATCATCAGCCTTCCAGCGGAACCCACCCAGTCAAACCAACTGCCAACCGACAACGAGATTGAAGAGAAGCACATCAGTAAGTTCAAAGCCTTCCGGCCATTTGCCATTAAATAGAGTTTGACTCCTTACCTGTGCTCCAAACAGCACGGGGGAGATCTACAGGGGAGGGTTTGGTTAAGGTTGAGTTGAACTGTTGAATGAATAAATGACCATCTCAGCCATTCCTCACGTGCGGTTCTCTCAAACAGACGTCAAGTGTAGGCCATTGACAATGAAAACTGTCAGTTTTAAGTCAAGATGGGTAGCATATATTAAGGCGGACCAAACACATGGTATATTAAGTCTGAATGCTTGAAAGATTGAATCAACACCTAAGATAACAAGTGAAGTGCAAGAAGCTGCTACACTTGGCACATGTGGTTGTATTCATATTCACATGGAACAATTTACGCATTGACACGGGAAGAAAGGAACTTCAACACCCTGGAAATGTCTCCTAATAAATTGAGTATGTCAGCGTGTCTCTCGCTGAGTCGGTCAGATCCCCCAGAATAGGAAGCAGGAGTTTCTGTGTTTAAAAATTTGCTGGGGCTCTGGGTTTGACTAAATAAGCTCATTAGCTGTTCCCAAGGCGAACAGTCTGCTAACACCAGCTTCAGTGGGTCAGCAGAATCCCGATGGAAAAGGTGATGGAAAAGGTATTTTCAATAGCTCGGACGAGGCATATGCAGATCTATGTCGGCCCCTATATGCAAACAGAAATCTTGGATATGAATATTCATCTTCATCAGTGATTCAATCCCTTTTTTCAATAGCTTAGCTTAATGGCTTAAGTTATTTAATTGAAATAAACCTAGCAATCCTAAATCTTCCATGTGTGACAAATTATATTTGCTCTACATATTAGCTGTTGATATTCCCTTTAAGAAAGGACACACTGTCTGAGGCCTGAACGGAATTCAAGACTGGCATTTTAATTACTTTTATTCATTCATCATAAAGTCTTTATAAGCAGACTGAGGTGGAAAAAGTGGGCAAAGCGTGTGACAGCACCACAGGGAAGGGAAATCAAAGCCATCCATTGGTGGACTGTGGTTTTATTCCGACATGACATCGCGCCACACCATCATAGTCTATAACCATGGCTACCTGTCAACAAACACACAAGACATGCATGTGTGGTGGCCAAGAAAACGGTTGGGGTCTCCAGGTTTTCTCTTCACTTCAAACTCCTTCCTTCCTTCCTTCCTTCAGTTCCCTGTCGTTTCATCCCCTCTTCTCTCCACCGATCCATCAAGTATATTTTATGACCCCCCCCCCCCTCGAGGATAGGGAACACAGGGTGGTTGAATTGACCAAATGTTTTTGGGGTTTGTTTCTTGTTAATCACAGATCGCTTATAAAATGCCTTTTGTCAGTTGAGTCAGAGTGTGTCACGTTAACCTCAGACGATTCAACATCTCTTTGTCGGTCAGAGCGACCTGCATAGTAGATCTGAGCCCATTCATGCTTGAAGATGTCGACTCTAACCTCTTGTCAAAACCTCCGTCTGTCATTTCGTCTTTCCTTCTCTCCTCCTCCTCATGCTCCTCCTCCTTCATGGCCGTCTGCTATTCCACTCTGGTCCACGACCCGCTGTCTGCGATGCCTATCAATGTTTTTATAAGATCATCCCACCGTGGGCGAGCGAGCCTGGCCTAGCACCGGATTAGACACAGAGAGAGAGAGGAAGAGGGAGGAAGAGAGAGAGAGAGAGAGGGAGAGTGGGAGAGGGATAGGGATAGGGAGAGAGAGAGAGAGAGAGGGAGAGGGAGAAAGAGAGAGAGATAGAGATAAATCTCACAGAAAAATTATGACAATACCAGACAAGCTTAAAAGCTATGTTCAACAACTATTTTAAACAAACGGCTTTTTTGGCAAAGAATGGCTTATAGGAAGAGATGCAGTGCTATGATTGAGTGTATGTGTGCTTGTGTGTGTGAGTTTGAATATGTGTGTTTGTGTGATTGTGTGTGCGTGTGAATGCGGGTGTTTGTGCTTGCGTGTGGTGTGTATGTGCTTGTGTGTATGCAGCTGACTTGGCTACTCAGCATTACATTAATGATAAGAGATGTGGTTTTAAAGGGTGATTCAGCTTTAATTAACCAGATGTACTCCAACTGTTTACCTTCAACCGACCCAATTGTTGCCAAGAAAGCACTTCTTAATGGCAACCTAAGGAATTCTAACATTTACCAGACTGTACTTTAATGGTTTTTGATTTTATATTTAGCAAAGATTCAGACTCACATATGAGGTATACACATATGGCTAGGATATTGCTACATTGCAATATCCTAGCCAAATATTTTAGCATTCTAAGAGATAAAACAATAGAAAAGTGAAAAAGACAGCCAACTAAACATAAACGTACAGCTTTCTAAATTATTCTATACTATATTGCAAGTATTGATTATTAAACCCTTATAATGGCTTTAAAATTAGTAGCATTCTAGGATAACTGGTTCTTAAAGGGGTAGTTCGGAATTTTGGACATAGGGCCTGATTCCCAAGTGAGCATTGGTATTCTATATCACTGGAGACAGTTTTCAACACATTTCATACAGTTGCTGAGTTCGCTCGTGCTAGGCTAGCGCACGCCAACGGGCAATGCTAGCCTGCTATTAAAAACAGTCTTACCCACTCCACAGTACACCCGAGGTAAATCAATTATAACGACAGACTATAAATCTAAATGTCTGTTTATAGAATAATGTTAGAAATAAAACCAACCTTGCATTGCATTGCATTTTGAGGGAATTGCGGGGTCTCAGCAGCAGTGTATATATTCCTGTACGTAGGCTACGGCAGCGGCGGACTGATACCTAGGTTACCTGCCGCTGTCATTGCTACAAACTCAGAGTGCAGTGAACGAAGGAATTCTATAAGCGTATTCAATTAACAAGATATGCCCACGTTTGGAGGAGTTAGCGATGCATCTGCTTTTGAAGACGATTATGAGGAATTTGTTGTATCCAACGAACCGTACATGTACGAGCCGGTGTTTTGATGTCCAAGCCAGCAGCAACAAGCCACAGTTGAGTCCTTTCTGGATCTCGCACTGGAAATTGGTGGAAACTTTGTGGTGCCCATCCGTACCGTTTATTTCTACAATTTCTGAAAGCACACTGAACCATCATGTTGCCTAGTCGTTCAATTGCGCTTCTGTCCCACGCTTCTGTTTACGTTCTTCTGTCGTGATTCGGTTACAAACCTAACCAGCGCATAGTAAAATTCCGCTTCTGCTGAGAAAGTAGTCCCTCGATGATTCATGCGATGCAAGGTTAATTTTATTCTAACATTATTCTATCAACACAGACATTTAAATCTATAGTCTGGCGTTATAATTGATTTACCTCGGATGTACTGTGGAGTGGGTAAGACTGTTTATAATAGCAGGCTAGCATTGCCCGTTGCCGTGCGCTAGCCTAGCACGAGCGAACTCTGCAACTAGAAGGACTGAATGAAATGTGTTGAAAACTGTCTCCAGTGATATAGAATACCAATACTCACTTGGGAATCAGGCCCTATGTCCAAAATTCCGAACTACCCCTTTTAGTTGTTTTTTTTGAGAATTATTGAATTTAGTTATGCCTTCCCTTTTCTGCAGAAACTCCCCTGGATTGCGAGGTGTCCCCATGGTCTCCGTGGGGCTTGTGCAAAGGGAAGTGCGGAGACTCGGGCGTGAGGCACCGCACACGCTACGTGCTCATGCACTCGGCCAACCACGGAACGGCCTGCCCTCTGCTGGAGGAGGAGAAGAAGTGCACCCCCGATAACTGCTTATGACTAGGCCAGGGACAGAGGGAGGAAAAGGAGAGAAAGGAGAGGACGAAGCGGAAGGAGAGAAGACAGGGAAAGGGGAGGAAAGGAAAGGGGAGAGTGAGAAACAACAGGAAGCGCTCTGCGTTGACTTCCCATCTGAAAGTAGTGTAGTGTTAGAATTTTTGTTGTGCATCAGAAAGGATGTTTGAGGGAATACCAACCCTAAAGACTACACCTTCAAACCCCTAAAACTAAATTAGTGTACCAGGAACTATTTAAAAGGATGCAGAATGTGGTTAGCTAGCACCTTATTTTGGTTCCCCCGAATCTCAAACAATGACGTTTATAAAAATGCAAAACTATAGTCTTAACACAGGAGGATAAGGTGCTCATATGGTGTTTCACAATTTGAAATATGTTTTTAGAGTGTTTCAAATGTTTTTAAATTGACTGTGGTTGTTTTCCTCAGGACAAAGAACACATTTATTTACAGGATTTTAACCTGTACTGTACAGTTTTAAAGATTACAGCAATATTTCATATTTGTCTTTGTTGTTGTTGCTTATTGATGTATCACAAGTGACTTTTTGTAAAATAGTCAATTATAATTCTGTTTATAACTGTGTATATGTGTGTATGTGTCTATTGTCAATAAAATGTAAATACATCTAACAAGAGCAATGAGTATTGATATCAAGTATTCAAAGTATGATGACAAGCAATGATTTAAACACACTAAACTCTATTGTGAGCATTAGGCCCACATGACACATTAGTTGTTTTCAATATGGAACCCCTCATAAAAAAAGCAACCATTATGATTATTATCCAACCAACACCAAACTCTATTGTGAGCATTAGGCCCACATGACACATTAGTTGTTTTCAATATGAAACCCCTCATAAAAAAAGCAACCATTATGATCATTATCCAACCAAATCCCATATTCACTAACTCACAGAGACGCAACACAAGAAGAACACAAGTTTTCTCTTCTCTGGCGAGCCGCACCACAGCAAGCCAATGGGTAAAACAGACCAGGATATCTCGCTTTATAGACGGCTGGCACGCCCCCGCTCGGCGTCATACGGCAGCTACTGCATGACGCTGAGCGGGGGCGTTCCAGATTGAATAGCCATTCGGAAGACCCTTTTAAAGGCTCCTTCCGCTTGGCTTCGTTCATAAAACAAGGACATGGAAGAGGATTATGACTCATATAGGGGAGCAGGTTCAACAGGAAAGGAGAAGCCATGGTTTTTGCTTGGAGGATAACTTTTGTTTTAATGGAGAGGGGTACAATTAAGGGTACAACTGTAAAATGGGGTAGGTCCCCAAGTAGAAGGGCTGACACCTACTTGAGTGAATATCACTAAATATAAGAGACTGTGGATATTAGAAAACCTTCCATCTATAAACTTAAAGACACTTAAAGCATATGACTTTCAACCAAAAATACAAAGATAAAAGGGTCTGCTTAAAATAGTAATTAGTAATGCAGTAGTGACATCACTCATGCTGGTCAATGCGTTTGAGGGGTAACAGTGTCCTTTAATCTCTGACTCTATAGGCTCCTGAGTTGACCAATCACATCGTCAGTAGAATGCCTTGTCACTACAACAGCACCTGGGATTTTCTCACACTCTGGCATTTTCCAACACAGCCTTTACGAGATAACAACCGTACTGCAGCCTAACATTTAAGAATTCTACATTGATCACATGTGAAACATATGGAATACATCCGCCGAGAACAATACTTTTAACTCATATATTTTGTAGTTCAGTAAATAAGTTATAGTTTTGGATGAAAATGAGTTTGCGTGGAGTGGCGTGTTGCCTGCTGAGTTACCTGGTGCTGGTGGAGGCCATGTTTATGGACCTGGGAGAACAGGAGGAGAGATGCATAATAGAGGACATCCCTGAAGGCACGCTGGTGACAGGTGAGTCCATGGGAGAGAGAAGTCGAGAGAACAATGCATCAGCAAATATTGTAGTATTTATCTGACTTAGATAATGCTAGTCTTTTCATTTCCTCATTGAAAATAAAGTTATTATTAAGCAAATGGAAACATGTATGAATAGTGTGCGTGTGTGTATGTTTGTATGTATCATTTGTGTGTGTGTGTGTGTGTGTGTGTGTGTGTGTGTGTGTGTGTGTGTGTGTGTGTTTGTCTGAATTCCCATAAGGGTACTTCCTCCTAGAGCCTTGGGATCTGAAGCAGAGTTCAGGTCTACCTCAAATGGGTATGACCACCACGGTGCGAGACCCTGGCAATGAGGTACCAGACTCCAAGCACATGCTAGACACCAGACCAACGAGACCCTTTAAGAAAAGTGTTCCTATTCACCAGACCCATCTCTCTATCCCCGTGCCTTACCCCTCTATTTCTATCCCCTTTGTCCCCTGACCAACCATGTAGTGATCTCGTCCCATCAACCACTTCCAATGGCCAGTTGATGGTCTAGTTTTTGTGCTCTAGATACGTTTTAGAACATTTATAAATGTTGTCACCTGTCTGTGCGGTGTGTGGCTGGTCTGCAGGTGTTGATGACCAAGCGTTACGGGAAACACGGTAAATTCACCTTCACCTCTCATGCCAGTGGACAGCACCTGCTCTGCTTCCAAACCAACTCTACCAGCTTCTCTGTCTTTGCTAAGGAAAAGCTGGTGAGAAACACACACACACACACACCCCCACACACACACACACAAACACAGTCGGACAGGCACACACATAAACATACAGACAGAGACACACACATAGACAAACACGTCAGACAGGCATACACACATAATCAGTCAGACACACACAGACAGAGAAAAACACACACACAAACAAACAGGCTTGTTCATCACTGCCTTTGCCAAACAAAAATGATCTCATGCAAGAAAAGGTAGGATTGTGCTTACATATTTAGGGTTACCTAAACCACAACCTCATGTTTATCTACGTTCCTATACGTGCATGTATCTTACTGTGTCTCTGTGTGCTTGTGTTACGTGTGTGTTTGAGTGTGTGTGTGTGTGTGCTTGTGCGTGTGCATGCGTGTAGAAACTGCATTTGGATGTTCAGATGGGAGAACATCCCATTGAGAGAGGCTCAGAGAAGACCAAGGAAAACCTGCACACTATGGAGGAGTCTCTGAATCATATGATTGACCAGATGATGTACATCACCAGGCAGCAAGACCAACAAAGGGTATTCATAACTTATCATGAATGATACCTGTCCTGTCTAGCTAGAGCATAGCAACATATATGCACTCATGATATTGTGGAGCACTTTTACTACTTAATTTATTCGTAAGGGACAAAACGTACTACGTATTCTCTTCACTCTAGCCTGTTCTGCTGTTCCCTTTAGGAGAGAGAAGAGGTATTTCGTCAAAACAGCGAGGACACCAACCGTAGCGTGCTGTGGTGGTCTGTGGTGCAGACAACCATCCTTCTCTCTGTGGGCTTCTGGCAAATGAACAGACTCAAAGACTTCTTCATAGAAAAGAAGCTCATCTGATCAAGTCCTTTAATATTATTAGGATCGCACATGTTGATTTTTATGCTTGATGAGCATAAACTGTTGGAATTAATAAATACGATTTTCTTTTTGCATTATAATGACCTATTATTAAAAATATATAGGCCTATCATTTATAATTAACATTTGTATGTGAACAACAAAAATATGTATACATGTTTGCATCATGTTATAGGGTAAAAACAATAAAAATTATTCAGCCTACAGGTCTATTTTTTTTAATGAATAACACAATACAGAAAAGTAGGAAACCAAACTTTTTATATTCAGCAAAAAAATAATATTTTAACTGTGGTTGTGATACATTTACAATATTCACACAGGCTAATCAAAAACGAGCATTTATCTGAAAATGGAACATACATTCTGTATTAGTTTATCTATCCATACTAATTAGGCCTATGATGAAAATCTCTGGCTTAGCTACTGCGCCTTAATAAAGAATGGAACAGGAAAACTTGCCGAGTGTGAGTGCGCCCTCCACTGCTCCCAAAGGCCGTGGCCTGGGCACGATTGCTCCTTCAGACTACGTCATCCAGCTCACGTTGCGTATCCGCCCGTGTGCGCGTCTCATCTCATTATCATCTGTACTTTGGCCACGGCACACCTCTCCCAAGTGTTCCGCTGTTCCGTGCTGGGATACGGATAGCGTGGTCACATTAGCCAAACATTCTAATCTAGACTTTAGTATGCAAATGAGCTCGGGCACGGGGCCGCGGCCCTAGTGTGAGTGGCCCCTGATGACGGTCCGCTATCCAGAGGCTAGCTAGCTACTCACGCACAGCCGGTGATCCCGAAAGAGCCGTTATCTGGCTCACACTGAGTCAAGTTGCGACAAACTTAGGTCAACAAGCGACCTGTTTCCCTCCCAAAATTGTTGCTTTATCACACAAAAGAACAAGACGTACAATTTTGGTTTAGTTCGTATTGTTTGTTTTGTTCGTTCTGGTGATAGCAGAGCGGTTTTTTTCACTCCACCCTGGCTTAGTCTTTTACCTCGGAGGTAGCCACACAGCTCACGCTACGTTCGGGCTTTCTTTCTCCTACTGTCCTGATGAGGTGAACACATTTAAAGTACCACCAGAACATGTCCAACTGGATCTGCTGCAACTCCTGCTTTACGGCACCCAGTGTCGAGTGCCTGCTGGCCGTCACCAGCTGTGGTCATATTATCTGCAATGTATGTTTTCAGAAAGGTAAACATGTACAAAACAACGAATATTCTTAACATTTTAAGCTAACGTCAGTCCTTTCATGATGTAATCACAATTTATTAATCATAGCATTTTTTTTATTGTGTTTAACTAAACATTTTTTTCTATAGGAAAGCCAGGGGAGTGCTTAATATGCAAAGCTAAATGTCAGGTATCTCCTCTCTCAGATAAGGTTAGCACCATAACTGTGATTTGTTTCCAATAACGATTAGCTAGTATATTTTCCACATTCATGTATTTTTGTCTTTGCATTTTTAACACACATAACTTCATTTAAATGATCATTCCAACTGAACTAATTAATAAAGAAAGTCATGTTGTTGGTAACATGGTGATGATGAGCTGTAACGTTGGGTTTGTTTTAACAGAGCACATGTGAGGTGAAGGCTCTGTTCTCTGACGTCAATGTCCTGGCAACCAAATACTTAAAAGAGATCAGCAAGGTTAGACTGGATAACCTCAAACGACACAAACAGTATTGATGAGAATGTTCACATATTTATCTAACAGGTAGAATAAATCATAATGATTTATCCAATTGGGTCATTTTTACGATGTCTATGTTATTAACTAGCTGATACACTATTCAAGTGGATTGTCATGTCATTTTTAGTCTGTCAAGAACATAACATTGCAGGAAAGTAAGTAAACAATAGAGATTGTCAAATGCCCAAAAAATGGTTGATTGAACACTTTTTTTTTCTCAGTGATGCCGCAGTAGCGACCGGTTAATCCAACATTAATCCATGTCCCCAGGTGCTCCTGTTCCAGGCCAGACACCAGAATAGACTTCTGGCTCACTACCAGCAGAGGGTGAGCAAGCCTCTTCTTGGATAAATGTATTTATCATGGTGTCTGGTTGTGTGTGTGTGTATGGGTTTGTGTCCGTTGAGATTATTATTTTATATGTAAGAAATAAATGTACTGAATTTAAAGGAACAAAGCTAAACTCTTGATTGTTGAAACTCATGGACTTTCAACGCTCTGCAATCTCCTCCTCCTCCTCCTCCTCCTCCTCCTCTTCCTTCTTCTCTCCTCCTACTCCACTTCCTCCTCCTTCTCCACTTCAGAATGAGAAACTAGAAGAAGCCCTGGTGAAGATGAAACAGGAGATGCAACAGATGTCCAAGTAAACTAGCCCACTCTATCTCACATTGTGTTTTACTACTAATTAAGGTCCAATAAAAACCCTCTGCCTTGTTGCTTGTTCTCTACAGACAACTCAAAGAGCAAAGCGTCTACATCTCAAAGCTGTCTCTTCAACACCAGGGGTAACTTTTATACGAATAAGGGAATTTAATTTTAACAAAATATGGATGCCATATTTCATGTTTTCCTCTCAATATTGGTCGTTCAATGATGATGGTAGTGGCAAAAGTTACTTTGTGTCTGAGTTTATTCATAGGTATAAAAATAACCTACCACTAGGTAGCACTGCTGGCCGATCTGCTCCTAACAGCATGCATGTGTTTTGTTATCCTTACCAACCCTATCAAGGGAGGAACCTGCTTTCTTAGTCGTATAAACCCCATGTTAAAGGTGTCTCATGACTTGTTTACTCCGGTGTCTTTGGTTCCTGATCCAGTTCCACAGCTTCCTCTGTGTCCCCGATGGGTGTCACCTGCCACACGTCCTGCATGTCCAATTCAGGTAAGTCATCATCTCATGGTTCCTCCTACTGACTCCATCAGGTACGTCTGGATCAACTTCAGTCAATTAGGTAGCGCTAGGCACTAATTTAGCAATGTGATACAAAATATCTGTAACCTTATATATATATAGTACTGTATATACCATATGTAACCAGAGAGAGAGAGAGAGAGAGAGAGAGAGAGAGAGAGAGAGAGAGAGAGAGAGAGAGAGAGAGAGAGAGAGAGAGAGAGAGAGAGAGAGAGAGAGAGAGAGAGAGAGAGAGAGAGAGAGAGAGAGAGAGAGAGAGAGAGAGAGAGAGAGAGAGAGAGAAAGGAACACAGAATAAGAGGTAGATGTTTTTTTGCCTGCTTTCATATGAGTGGTGTTGTCCTTGATCAGTTCTCCACATCCCGTACAACTCCCCGGCCTCCCTGTCCCTCTCCCGACATCCTTCAACTGCAACTCTGTGAGTATAGCGCCCCCGCCTGGATATGTATAGTAGAACAAGCATTTTACAATATTCTATTTGACGTCAGCCACATACATTATTTGATCTATGCTCTATCGTTACAACCAACAGCCGAGATATTTCCTCAGTTAGATTGTATTTAGTTAATTGTGGTCATTCGCAATAGCCAAAGTTCCTTTTCACTGTAAGTGTAGCCCTTTAATAATCGAACAGATGTTTAAAGCGATGCTTAAAAATAAGTTTAAGGTCAGTTAAAAAGTGCTTGGCCGTGACGATGCATGCGATTGTGGTACATGGTATCACTACAGAAACATATAATAGCTTCCAGTATGTACAATGACCACAAATGATATGAATTGCAATGGAAGGGAATTTATTTTAACCTCTTGCTTCCCTCTCTGTCAACGCTCACAGTGTAATCCATTTTGCTCTGCAAACTCTTTTTGATGCATTTTGTTTCATGTACTTTTGTTTTTTTACAACCATCTTACTCTCTCTCTCTCTCGCTCTCGCTTGTTTTTTTTCTGTTGCTCTCTCGTTTCTCTCTCTCTCTCTCTCTCTCTCTCTCTCCCTCTCTCCCTCTCAATGGCTCTAAAGCTCCCTTATCACAGCACAGAGCTGTGACAGAGATACAAAAGAAAAAAAGAGCTAGGGTTATAGTGACAGGGAGAAAGGTTGAATGGGGGGGAGAGGTGAGCGGAGGAGGTATTTCGCAGTGCAAACAATCAGTATCCTGGCTTTAGTTCTCCTGGCTTATGTTAGTTTAAGTTGCCGCATTGCTTTACCTTGCCCTGAAGCTAGCTATCCACACACACACACACACACACACACACACACACACACACACACACACACACACACACACACACACACACACACACACACACACACACACACACACACACACACACACACACACACACACACACACACACACACACACACACACACACACACACACACACACACCTGAATAAGCAAACTTTTCTTGCTGTCCCGGTTGAGAATATGTTTTTTTTCTTTTATTTGCATGTGACGTTGACACAGGGGTGATTGACTTACCGGATAATATCCAAATCAAATGTTGTTGTTTCTCCTCAACATGACTGTACATAATTCTGAGGCAGCCAACATAGAAATCCTCTGGTGGATATGCGTAAGATTATGAATATCCTGCCCAGAGGGCCATAATCTGTAACTGTTCTTCTGATTACTATATGTATATACAGTTTATTATACATATATATCATTTTATTGTGCTTTTTTTTTATTTATTGTTTTCGCCTCAATAAATCTAGACCGAGGAGGTCCTTCACAACTTAATTGAACTGAATTATGTCCAAAATAGATTGCTACCTGGGTGGGGGAACTGAAGCAGAGTTGAGTTAGAACCAGGCTAGTGGAATAAGGCCCGTTAACTAAACAAGACTGATGAGGTGGATTTGTGGCCTTCAGGGTGGACCACATGGAATCAGATGGAAGACATCTGTTCAAAAAGGTAAGAATTGATTTGTCATTTCAACACATCCTTATTAAGACTTATTGGATAAACGGACAGTTTTTTTTGACCTACATTAAATTATTAGAAAACCGTTGGGACTCAGTAGTGAATAATTTATTTTCATAATTCAATACAAATATAAGAGCAAATTATTCTTATTCGTGTTTTGTACCTTTGCTGTGACATTTAGGGTCCAAATGTCCACGCCTGGGATTCATTTGATGTTGAAAGTTCATCAGATCTTGTTCTATAAATTAGTAGGTGAAAGTTTGCATTGATTGTATTTACTGTGTTTACTATCAATGCTACTCCTGTCTCTCAGCCTGACACCAGACTGTCCCTGATCAGCCCTCCACAAGATGGCCGCATGGGTGAGTGCTTTCATTCACACCTTCACAGTCACTGCAAAACATACCACGTCACTTTTCTGCGAGTGCTTTGCATCATGGGATATTTTTTACTATTTATACATATTCTTTTTCCGCATGCTCTTTTCTGAAGTCATCCTCTATAGGGAATCCTAATTCCTCGTAGATTTATGGTTAGCGATACACAATGTTTATATAGTTGGTCATATAGAGACAAGGGAACCAAGTTGGTGCCAGCTAGGGTTTAATTTATCGTATCCTCATGACCCTGTCATAGGCCATTGACTTTGAGGTCACCTGGTAAATTAATCCAGATGTTTCCCTCATGTCAATGTTTCCCCCATAACTCTCTATCTGGTCCTTTCTGAGGCACGTGATTGATTTGTAATGTGCACATTATGGGGGCATAAGTGCATGTGTTGTCGGTAAACATTCAGGCATAAGAAATGATTAGCAGTTGACAGAGGAGGTAGGGGTTAACTGCTGTTGGCTTTGTTCACACTGCTAATAATAGGACCAGGAAGGTTTCAACTTATGTCTTTGTGTTGGCTTATTTATGGATCATCTCCTAGATCATCTGGACATTTATTGTAATACATTTCCTGACTGCTCTTTAATAGCTTCAGTTTGTCGGCCTCCTAGCCAGCACTTCCGCAATAAAAACATATACTAGAAACAAATACTTAAAATCTTCTTAAAAACATCTCCAACATCCCTCTTCTGTGAATGTCTGCATCATAATCCGTAAAACTGATGAAAATGATTTCCTCAATTAAATTATTCCTACTGTATTACTGTCCTGTACTTCTGTGACACCCACATCCCAAATAAAGGTGGATTGTGTTTGTCTGTTCTCATTGGTCAGGTACAATCCCTCACCGATCATCCAATCAGATCACACTGGCTAAGCAGTCAATGCGTTCCCCTTCAGTCAGGTAACGGATCATCCTAAACAGATGTCTATCTTATAATTTATAAATTAACGATGATTGTAAACCACATAGCTATATATTTTTTTTTAAGCTATCAAATGTGTGTAACTTAAAGTTTGGTCAAAGTGTTTTGTAGTGCTACATTTCGAAAGGGTCTCGACATTCGCCACTCTATCTCTTCGACTGTGGAATTGACTCCGCCATTTTTCTTTTCTGGTGTTCCACCCCGCTCTGCTCTACCCTCAGTCGTCTCCAGGGAGCCATGGCGACCTCAGGGGTGTCATCATATGGGCGGAGCTCGGGGTGGGCGTCACCCATCTTCAGATCCTCCTCCTCATTCAGATCATCTTCATCCTCCCTGAACTGCCACAATGTTAGCCCTGCCCACACACTCACACAGCCCTGAATGAAATGGAGATCAAAATCAAACATTTTTTCTGTTACTGTAATTGATTAGGATGGATTTGGTGTGAGGTTCGAATCGGTATGCAGAATGCTGTCAGATAAACTGAGTTTGAGTTCCATGTCCTGTCAGGAAATGTCAAATAAATAAATATGGATGTGAATTTTTGTTCTGTGCACATGGCAATCGGTTTGGGGGTTTTATTGTGAAGGGTGAATATTACATATTATTCTACTTCATTTAAATAGAAACTTCACCCATTTCCATTAAGCTTTGCATCATTAGAAACCCTTAATTCCCTTATTTTCTGGGGAGACTGGAGAGATCCGTATCGATCTCCAACACTTCCTGTTTAAGATGACGCAATATGACGATTTTTGCGTAGAAGTAAATAGGAAGTGTAAGAGGGGAGGATTCTCGTAAGACTACAAGCACAAGGGGGTGGGACCCAGTGATCTAGATCAGCGGGAGTGGCCAGCGAAGCTGTGCATCATGGTGCATGGTGGGAGTTGTTGTCTTCAATCCACAAGCGCCAAAAAGTCCCTTTCTGCCTTTTCTCGGTCAAGACGGCACCAAATTAGAATTTTATTTTATTATTCGACTACATATAGGACCCAATTTCAATACATATTCATGCCTCCACCGGTGAAATGCTCCTTTAAGAATGCTTGATTCTGATTGGCTGGGAGGAGGGCATTAACCCGGCAGGTTGCCCGCTGACTTGTCGGTTCTACTTGCTGCTGACTGAGCACAGCGTCATCAAATAGTAGATCAATACGCCGCTTGTATTTTTTGGAATACTTGATTCTGATTGGCTGCAGGGTGTCCATTAATCCCTGATATATGGACACCTGCAAGTAGTCTCAGTCAAATTCTCTGTTCAGCCTTCAAAGCGAGAACTGGTAAATTGTGAAAATGCATTAAACTGTAATCAGGCAACGCGGTTATATGCTATAGACCCTAGAGTATCTGTGGTATAAATGCTGGGAAGAATTTCAAAGTATAAATATGTACACTTTATGTTGAAAGTATAGACCGTGGTGATTCCCATTGAAACGAATGGTGCGGTGATTATTCTTCAAAATGAAAGCTGGTAAATTGTGTAAAATGAATTAAACTGTGATCAGACAACGCTGTTATATGCGATAGACCCTAGAGTATCTGTGGTATAAAGGCTGGGACGAATTATAAATATGTACAATCCATTACATTCGCTCTCTGGCTCATAGCTCAGCGGACCAGAATACCTCCCGTTGCCAAGTCTTAGCTAAGGTCCGTCCTATTTACTGGAGGAGTGAACAACGTTTCCGTTGCATAAGAACCTTACAGGAGGGTAATGATTGTTCCAGGTATTAGTCAAACCCTCAGGCGTTACCAGGGAAACTAAATTATGGCATGTGAAAAACTTTATATTTGGAATGTGGAACGCATGAAATTATAAATGAATGATGTTAATTTATTTTCTTTGGTAAGTGACCATGGTATAAGCGGGATAATGCCCTTCGAGGGGTCCAAAGCATGTTTGATCGATCGCATTT
>NC_082391.1:21842348-21862348 GCF_031168955.1 Gadus macrocephalus | reverse complement strand
ATGTGAGTGTGTGTGTGTGCTTCAGAATCCGCGTGCACGCGTGTTTGCTTGTGCATGTGTGCGCCTGTGTGACATGAGTATGTCTTGTGTGCGGTCGCCCTTCATGGTCATGACTCCATTCACCTGTGCGCTCCCTTTCACAGTTAAAGCGCTTAACAGGCTCTTTAGAAAGGCTCTTGTTCAGCCCAGCTGCTGTTGACTCAACTTCGCAGGAATCTCCTCCACGGATTCACACCCTCCTGCCCAGTCAACCGCTTGGCCGACCCCTTCCAGAAACCCATCTCCAACAGGACCCCTTCCCTCAGTCTCCTCCACCACCACCACCAGCACCACAATATCTTCCCACAGTAGAGTCAGCCCCGGGGCCCCGAAGGTTTCCGGAAGGTTTCTGAAAGGTCTCTAAAACTTTCACTCGGGCTGAATAGAAGGAACTGCACTACGACAACGGAGAGGCTGCATGCACAAGCACCATCACATGAGCACACATACCCACGCATAAGCACATACAGACACATACGCACACAAACACACGTACACAAACACACATGCGTACGAACGCATACATATGCATGAGAACTGACACACACACACACAGCCACAAACACACACAGCCACACAGCCACACACACACACACACACACACACACACACACACACACACACACACACACACACACACACACACACACACACACACACACACACACACACACACAAAAACATACTCATGAATACATGCACTTGCATGAACACACGCACACAAATTCACATGCACACACACAAAAACGCACGTGCACACACTCAGTCACACACACTTTATGTATTTTTCTCATTATTATTATTATTCATATCATAATGTCCTCCAGACCGCTGTAGCTGATCCAAACCGTTCCGGAACGAGGCCTCTCCCCATCACAGGGTCTTAGCCTGAACACACGCAAGAGGTGGACGCTGAGGTTCCCATAAGACCCTAAAGCCCAGGAATTTCCTGAGCAGATCCTCCCAGAGCCCCAAAAGGGTGGAGGTCCCCTCCTCCTCCTTCTCCTCCTCCTCCATCCAGCTCCTCACCCCGGAGCCTTGATGGAGCACCGGGCTACACAGGTGTCATGACATAGCGTGATTCTAGCCAACAACAGAACTAGCCAGCACACGCTAAGGCCAGGCTTGTGATACCTGCGGTCTAAAGGCCAGAGGATGCAGAGCAGAGGAAATCTTTGGACTCCTAAAAGACTCTGGCTAACTCTTATACAATTGAGGGATTGTTTGTACTGATCCATAACCTCACTAAACATCCTGCTTACTTTAAAAAGCGCAAGAAAAATATACAGCAACAACAACACAAATGTGTGGTGCAAGCATGTGCCATGCTACTTATGCGAGTGTCGTGTATGTGTTGACACTTTCTAAGAAAGTCAAATGACCTACAAATTAAATTGTGATATGGTGTACTCCTCCTATCATTATTCAATGTCAACTCTTTAACCTCTAGAAGAGGTTAAAGAGCCTTAGAAAGAGCCATCTGTTTACACAAAGATACTTGAGGGTTCTTTTTCTCACAGACAACGTAAGACACTTAGATTACTGGATCTCGGCGTTGTGGTTGGCGCTTATCCCCACGCGACCGCACCACTCACCAGACGACATCCAGCTGAACACACATAACCGCTTCAATGCCTGCATGTACCAGACAGCAGAAAAATATGTTCTTTCCACTGTTTGAAAACGACAACCGCAGCAGTGGCAGACACTTCCCAGGGACTGGGGAAGAAGCAGGGAGGTGAATGCTCTGTTGAACTGAAAGTACTTTTCAATGTAGGCTTTAGGGCTTTAACTGTTGTCTGCCTGGTGTTGCCGTTCTCCTTTACCTTTTTTCTTTTGTACTTGAACCGGTCTGTTCAAGTTTGAACTTTAAAGCGACTAAAATGTCTGGCTGAAACAACAGACCCTGACACTCCTTTCTAGTTGAACAATATGCATGCAAATATGTACGCTTTTTTCAACTGAATAAACAAACATGCACTGAAATCGAAAACCATATGTCATTCATTTTGACTGTCACTATTCACATCAGTCAATATTATCAAAGGCCCTATGATTCTGAACTATGATTCTTGCCTGTTTATTAAACGTCCTAAATCTCGTACTGCCTCGACATGTTCTTCTATGTCATCACCTCTCGTCAGAAGGATGTGACCTCAACACATCTGTCAGCGAGGGGTTTCTGTTATCCCTCTCTTCTCCACCTCCCAACTCTTCACTCCTTGTCTTACTCAGTTTTTTCCTCCCGCACATCTCTCAGTACATAGACGATCAAACTCGCAAAGACGGATTCGAAAAGTCAGGATTAGGTCAGAATGAATAGGAGGTGTTGGGAGAAGCAGATGACACTTAACCTGTACGTCACTTACAGGTGTGCAGGAATTTCTGTACCCTTAGTCCTTTTGCTTCTGTCTAGGCCCACAAATGTCATTTTTATGTGGCTGCACATAGATTTCCAAGTGTTTATCAATATTCTCAATTTAACTTGTTTCATAAGTCTGTTTGATGGCTTAACTATTATTTATTTGGTCAATGCAATTCCGATTTTTTTTTCGAAAAACTGCTTTTTCAGTGTAACCTCTTGAAACATGTCACAACCCTTCGTGTTCTTATTCGCGCTCGCTCGCCTCGCTCCTCTATCGCTGACCCCGATCCACGCGCCTCCTCTTGCCGTCCTGTTCCTCCTCTCTCGTCAGCACTCGATCGTCCTGCTGCTCTCGGACGGATTGTCTTTCATCGCCTCTCCTCCCCTTAATGAGTCAGAGCGAGAGGGACACAGGGCGGAGGGAGAGGACGCGGGGCCCTCACACTCTCTGTTCCGCACGCACCGCGTGTCCGTCTGTCAGCCCCCTAGACAGCCCTGCTGATAGATAAGGCCAACTGTTGCTCTCACGACTGAGGAGCTACAACTATTTAGGGACGGCCCCCCTCTCCAACCTGGCCCCCGGGGTATCGCTCCTTAAGCAACTAGGGGAGAAGGCTGCTTTTTCTTAAGGGGGTGGGCTTTGTGTGTGTGTGTGTGTGTGTGTGTGTGTGTGTGTGTGTCACCAATGTCTCTACATATGTAAAGACACCCTGATCTACTTCACTTCTCACACACGTGTTTGTGAGGTGTGTGTGTTTGTGTGTGTCACCAATGTCTCTGCATATGTAAAGACACCCTGATCTACTTCACTTCTCACACACGTGATTGTGAGGTGTGTGTGTTTGTGTGTGTCACCAAACTGGACGTTCTTCACCATTCAGCTATCCGCTTTGCCACCAATGCTCCCTTTAATACACACCACTGTGAACTTTTCAAACTGGTGGACTGGCCCTCACTCCAAACCCGTCGACTCCGACATTGGCTTCAGTTTATTTATAAGGCACTCCTGGGCAAGACCCCGTATTACCTTTCCTCCCTTCTCCATCTCTCTAGAAGCACTTACCGCACAAGATCATCTGAACTTATCAAACTCATCAACCCACTCACCAGGACTACCTTCGGCCGAAACTCCTTTAATTTTGCAGCAGCTTTTGACTGGAACAAAATTCAAGACACCCTCAAACTGACAGCTTTCATATCACAGTCTGCCTTCAAGCAGAAACTTGGCTATGTTTTGGTGGACCCCCCCTGCTCCTGTTGATTCCACTGTTTCTCATTTGCATTACACCCTTCACACACAGTATAACATTGGCCCATCTTAATTATTATTATTATTTATAGTGCATTGGTGTTTTCTATTTTCTTTCTGTAAATAGGTTGTGTATTTGTGTATCCGTTTTGTATTTGTCTAGATTGGTCATGCTTGTGTTTTTGTTGTTTGTACCTTTTGTTCCTGGTGGGGCCTCTTGGACCAGATCAATATTGTAAATAAGAAACTGTTCTTAATGTTTTATCTGGAAAAATAAAGGTAAAAAAAAAAGAAAAAAAATGTCTCTACATATATAAAGACACCCTGGTCTACTTCACTTCTCACACACGTGTTTGTGAGGTGTGTGTGTTTGTGTGTGTGAAGGGGATAGGCGGTTATGTAGGTCGAGTAGAGAGATCTGAATGATCAATCAGACAGAGAGAACAGACAGACAGACAGACAGACAGGCAACAGAGTCGCAACAGGCTGACAGACGGATAAACAGGCAAACACAATCTGGAATTATTACAAGGACCAGGAGGTTGATTTGTTACATTTTTAATGGTGATGAAAGAACAGGTAGTTGCTCTAACACGCTAACTTCTCATCCTTAACAATGAGATACTGTACAAGATTGTCGATACAAAGATTATCGATAGAGTGTTGTATATTCCTGCAGCACATATAAATATCATACATGGATACATGTGGGATTTACCAAATAGCTTACAATAAGACTACATTGACCATGCGACTACACTTTACTATTGGTGAAAAAACAGCATTAGTGTTCTCGTCGATCACACATAAAATGCCCAATTATGTTACATGAAAGAGTTGTATCAGATGAGGATAAATAATAAGACGAAACAACGTTGATTTGAACACATTAAAAATATTGAAATTATTGGAGAGGTTTCAAACAACGTACAAAATAAAACAATAGACATGGCAACGTTTGTTTCAATACTAAAGATAATGTAATTTCATAGAGTCAACAGTAATAAGTGCATGAACATACATTTATCTGGCTATTTGGCAGTGATATAGCTTCAACACGTAACACCAGGGGCTCATCACCACGTTAAACAAACTATAAAAAATATAATCTAATTTGATCTTTTATTAAAAATGAGACATGGAGTAATAATTACTTAAACTATTATTGAACTGCTTTTCCTTTCGTAATGGGAGTAATATATAATACTCCATTGATGGATGTCAAATGCTTACTCAACTGAAAAATTTATTTCATAGCCCAGAATTAAGTTATCAACACCACCCTGTACAATAAATGAAATGTTAGCTATCAAATGGTGAATACAATCTCAATCACCAACTTTCTAAAACTTTTAAAGGCACAGATTGTACCTTTGAAATAATGCTATTATTTAAGCAGTCAAGGGCAACCAATTAAATATAACATTCCACTGATGTATATAAGGGTCTGGCTCATATACTACTATGGTCACCTGAGAATTCAAGAGCCAAAGAATAGTCCATTGTGATTGGCTGATTGGATCAAAATGTTCTGTGGGATTGGTTCGTCAGCTGAGGGTTTGTTCTAATGCAACCAATGAGGGAGCATGTTGGCTATACTGCAAATCCAATACCAGGCAAAATGGAGTTATCAGAGAACCCATTAATGATGTCTAGAAATACCTTTACACTTTGGTGCTAGAAATTTTAGTTATCAAACCCTGAAAACCCAGAACCTAAGTTTTCACATTCAACTTTTGAATTTGTTCCACTGTTTAGTTAACAGGACTGAAGAAACACCTTTACAATGACCATCTAGCATTAAAACTATTAAAGTTCCAGCTACAACCATCTGCGAGAAGCACACTGCTATAGTGAAAGAATTGTTTGAGGGGTTCTCCTTTGGTCGCTTCACTGGTAGAGACGTTTATTGCTTTATTACAAACCAACGTAGGATTTTCAATGGGGTCAGCAGCTAAGCATCAGCTCCACTGACTTTGATATCAAATGCTGTAAATAAATGTGTCCATATGGCTCTCATTTGTGGGTTATAGTACCAATAATGATATATGTAGTTTAGTTCTAATAAACATGAATAGAATATTACTTACTTTTTTAAGTTCTCTCCTATTTTTAACAAATACATATATTTTACACATATCTTTAATTTGTGTTGGTTTTTATAGCATTTTTACAATACTTTTGTCCTTCACATACAACATCAATACAATAATGGAGGCCACTTTTTAAAATGTCTGTACACGAACGACAGCGCAACATGCAATCTCCGTTCACATATTTCACTCTTTTATAGTTTCTCTGTCGTAGCGTTGATGGAAATGTGTGTTCTGTATGATTCACCGCCTTGTCTACTGAACATCTTGCGGGGGTTAATGCTGAACCCTTCTGCCTGTTTTTAAAATAAAGAAAAAAGAAAGAGTTTGAAATGGCTGTAACTCTCTTCTCTCAACCCCTCTAAATCTCATAAGAGGGTGACAAGAGCCTGCTACATATCTAGTGATTCCACAGCAATCCCAGAAATCTGGAAACAATTTCAAGCGGGCTTCCTTCTCCACTGGCTCCTCCATCTCTTCGCTTAGCGGCTCGAGGAGCGCTCGGTTCTGACAGGGGGCGGAGATCCGATATCCCTGATCTGTCTGCCCAGCCCCCCCCCCCCCCCCCCCCCCCCCCCCGCACACACCCTCAGCCCGCTCCCGTTTCATTCAAACGCTGGCGGGTGTCAAACAAACTTCAGAAGTAGACAACGAGGAATAGGGAACGGGGCCTTCGCACCGGGAAGTGAGTCTTGCAAACCCACAACGCCACCAGAGTGCTGTTTGAGGGGTGTGGGGTGGGGGGTTTACAGGGTCGCTGCAGGCCCAGACCGCGGCGTCTCCCAACACGGACGCAATGCCTTGATCTGGTTCGGGCGCCTCCTTGGCTGAAGGGGTTCGCTGCTCTGGGTACGCCTCGTCAGGTGTGGAAGTCATGGACTATGGAATATAGACTCTAATCCTCCACAACGAATGACTGCGGAACATCCACTGCACATATTCCGCACACTGTATCGTTCTTTAATTTGGATGAGACGGTTCGTTCAAGAAGGATCTGCACACTCATCGTTTTCATCAGTTTGCACAAATAAATCAGTTTGGATTTCTGCGAGGTAAATACAATATGCACTTTATGCATTTACTAAGGAGGTAAGAGTGTTATCGAAGGTGAGCAAAGGTAGAGAAAAGAGAAAAGAGTTTGACGTTAAACATGCTTTCAGCTCACACCACGGACGTCTGTGTTGCTGGCAGAAGGTTCCAGGTGCTGATATATATGGTCTAGAAGGGTGGGTGAGTTTGGTATTCAGAAAAGTCTTAAATAGCAGGCGTTTTACTGCTGGGTTGTAAGGGCCCAACGCAAGCATTGCCACCTGTAAATAATTATGTTTCTGATCCACTGCAGTCCTCAATTTTGTTTTTATGTCCAGCTCTCAATATGCAAACACTCACGGTTGTAAAAGAGATCCAAAAAACCCTCGGACACAAAAACACTTCTTTAAACAAGTTCCCTTCTCCGGTTTTGTCCACAGATCTCCTCACAGTCCGTCGCGTTCCTTCCCGTGTCCCGGTCCTCTGAGTCATGATCGACTACAGCGGATAACTGCGTCTGTGTCTGTGCCGACCGCGTCTCTCGCCGAGTCCCCAAACACAGACCGAGTGAAGATGTGGATGGTCTCTGGGCCCCGCCGGCGCCCCCCAGTGCTAACACTGGTAGTGGATGTGCTGGTGCTGGTGCACTTTGCCGTCCACGTGCGAGTGCGTGTGCGTGTGTATGTCCGTGTACAGCTTGGGGTACACCTTGGGCGCCAGTCCCGGGCCTCCCTGGGCCAGGAGCAGCTGCTGCTGCTGATGGGCCACGTAGTCCTCGTAAGACAGGCAGTCTTTGTCCCCATTGGCCGGCGCGCCGTGAGCCGCGGGGCCGGCTCGCTCCCGATTGGCCGGCATCGTGGGCCGCTGGACGGACGGCAGGGCGGAGGAAGACGAGGAAGTTGAGGTGGAGCACGTGCGTTTTGATTGGCAGAACCAGAGAAGGGCGGTGCCCAGTATGAAGACCACGCCTGCTGGGATGCCTATTATAACGGGCCAGGGGAGGCTGGGGGCGGTTGCCATGGGAACGGGGGCGACGTTTGGCTTCAAATCTGGAGGATGAATGGGGGAGGGGATGAGGCAGAGAGAGGGATGTTTAATAATCACAAAGAAAAGCTGTGAATCGTGTGTAGTGATAAGCACACACGTCGTGCATCATACAGCAGTATTCTAACCACTGGGGCCCAGAGCACAAAGCATTGATAGATATTCAACAAATAGCTAGAAGGGAAAAGTCAGAGCATACCAATCATTTAACCAGGAAACCCTCCATTTATCCCGTTATATCAAACACAACCGCGACCGGCTTGTCTACTTTTTTTTGCCATCAGGTAGCCAGTATAAGAACACAAAAACTCCTTGATTCCCTCTGCTGTTAATATCACATAAAACTATCAACATGAAAATTGAACAGTTAATATCACATACGACTAACGACGTGAAAAGGAAACTGTTAATATCATGCAAACCTATTGTGAAAATCGAACTGTTAATATTACATAAAACAAACAACATGCAAATGGAACATTATCCGGCTCCTACACACACACACACACACGCACACGCACACACGCACACACACACACACACACACGCACACACACGCACACACACACACACACACACGCACGCACACACGCACACGCACACACACAGACCTGGCAGCACGGTGAGGTAGGCGCTCCTGAAGCTGTAGCCCATGGTGTTGGCCCCCAGACAGATGTACATGCCCGCGTCCTCCTCCTTGGCGCGGCTGATCAGCAGCTTGTTGAGGTAGGAGCCGTCGGGCCGGGACCACACCTCCCCCGTGGGCAGCACTACGAAGCGGTGGTCTCCCACCTGCACAACACAACACGCCGTCAGGGCCACTGGACGGCTGAGGCTCTTGTGATGCACTTTCAGTTAAGCTTAGCGGTAGGGTACATATAATTTTTTTTTATATCTATATATATATTAGGGCTGTCAAGCGATTAAAATATTGAATCACGATTAATCGCATTAATGTCATAGTTAACTCATGATTAATCGCAATTAATCATACTTTTTTTTTCTATGCTAAATATCCCTTGAATTCTTTGTCCCATAAATTTTTCTCATTTTAATGCTCTTATCAACATGGAGAAGTGCATCGGCTTGCCTTGTGCCAATGTTTTTTTATTGATAACAACATTGGCATATACTGATCAAAACTGGACGGTATCTTTGTTTGAGCCCAAAAAAAAAACAATTTATTTTTGTAAAAAAACAATTATTTGCGTTAATCGCGCGTTAAAAAAATTAACGCCGTTAAAATTGGTTTGCGTTAACGCCGTTAATAACGCGTTTAACTGACAGCTCTAATATATATATATGTATAGATTTTTTTATGCTTTATTATAGAGTGAGATAGATAGATGGGAGACATGGGAGACAGATGGGAGGACATACAGCCAAGGGCCACAGGTAGGAATCGAACCCGGGTGGCTGCGATCAGGGCTAAGCCTTCATGGTATTGCTACCCGGTACGGGCAACCGGTCCGCCGCAGGGGTAGGGTCGTTAATAAAGGGTATTTATCAATCAAATAAAGAAAAATGTATTCAGTCAGGTAATACACAAACTATCAACCCAATGGACCGAACATGTGCCCTAAGTTCTGTGAAGCATCCACCCATATAAAAACCACATCTTCCTATAAACTATAACGACGTCACACGTCAAGGAAACAATGACACTCTCGTGTACGTGTGTGTGTGTGTGTGTGTGTGTGTGTGTGTGTGTGTGTTAGTGTGCGTACCTCGATAGTGGAGTTATATTTGTTCTCGTCGCCTGGCTCCACCCTCTTCAGCCACTGGATGACAGGCTTGACGTCGCTGCGGACCTTACACTGGAAGGACGTGGTCCCCCCGTAGTCCACAGTGGTGTTGACCGGGTGGGTACCGGTCAGGATGGGCTTGGAGTTGGTACGTTCTGAAAAAAGGGGGGAGGGGAAGACTCCAATCCATCACAAGGTATTGCTTTGTGTACTTTGTAGTGCTGCTCGACTATGTAGTGGTGTGTGATCGTGTGTTTGGAGTCAGCGGTCACTGCATGTATCTCACCTGACAGAGATACCATCCCATTTGACAAAAGACATCCCTGATTTGATTACTTCCATCCTATGCTTGCCTGGGGGATTGAGTGTGTGTGTGTGTGTGTGTGTGTGTGTGTGTGTGTGTGTGTGTGTAAGCAGGTGTGCTTGAATACATAACAGATGTGTGAAGCAGGGAGGGAGAAGTTTAGTCTGAGGCAATCAACAAGCAGCCATCAATATCACACACATAACACACACACACACACACACACACACACACACACACACACACACACACACACACACACACACACACACACACACACACACACACACACACACACACACACACACACACACACACACACACACACACACACGCGCAAAAGCACACACATGTACAGATGCATTTATTTATTTATATGCACACACACTAAAATCAGCTTTCAAAACACACTCATGGATGGTGTGTCTTTCAAAACGAACGTCTCACATCACTAATTATTCCTATCCAGAAACACATGTATTCCATGATGATACACATGATGTAACAGTCCTCTATCGTTGGAACTAGTGATTGTGTGTTTGATTTGATTTTATTTTTTTAAAGAAAATAAGATGTTTCTGTAGCTGTTAACAATTTATGTCTCAACCACAACTTACTTATTACTATTAGGTAATCTTTGATCCAAAGCGGCTATCAGTGGGTTTAGAAACATGTCATTGAGGAGCAGGTAGGAGTTAAAAGACCGTGCTTGAAGACGTCGGGGATTGAACCCAGAACTTTTCGGTTACTAATAGAGTCAAACCCCATAACCGCTAAACTATCCGGCCCCAAAATGAGCTCCATCATTTTCCACACAATAAATGCGGAAACCTATTTACCCCCAAGATAAATCCCGACCCTAACCAACACACACCAATCAAAACCCCGCTCGCGCCGGAGTGACAGATGGAGGGCGGGACTTACGGATGACCTCCAGCTTGTAGGTGGCGTGGATCTCGCCGGCGGGGTTGGACACGTGGCAGGTGTACTTCCCGCTGTGCTCTGGGCTCAGGTTCCTCAGGCTCAGGGTCCACTTCTTCCTCCCTCCCTCTCCTTCTCCTTCTCCTCCTGCTTCCTCCGCTGCCCGCTCCTCCGCCGCCGCCTCGGCCGCCGCGCCTTCCTCCGCCTCCAGGGGGCGGTTATCCTTCAGCCAGACGATGTCCGGGCGGGGCTGCCCGCTCGCCGTGCACTTGAGGCGCACGGAGCTGCCCACGGGCCGCGCGATCACACGCTTCCTCATCTTGGCCGGCTGGGTGAAGCGGGGACGCACTGATGGTGGTGGTGGTGGTGATGGTGGTGGGGGTGGTGGTGGTGGTGGTGGTGGTGGTGGTGGTGGTGGTGGTGGTGGTGGTGTAGGTGGTGAGGGTGGGGGTGGTGGAAAGGAGGGGGGGAGAGGGGGAGAAGAATGAGATTGCGTATTTCCTCGGCATATTTTATTTAGTTTTTTTATTTGACCTTTATTTAACCAGGAAAGTCCCATTAACAACAGTCCCGTTTCCACGGAGACCTGGCCAAGACATATGTTCAAACATACGTGAAGACACACCCTCAAAGAAACACCCAAAACAACGGTTAGAATCTCCAACACATCAGTGATATGGTTGTGGGCTCTAGGGTCTCCTGTTGTTTTTTTTAAGGTTCTGGTTGGTTTCAACACTGACTTTTAAATGTTTTGTACCAGTGCTTTTACTTTATTGCTTTGGTATGTTTTTTACTGAGCTGTGCTTCGGCCCTCTTGGGAATGTGATGTGTTGTACGTGTTTCTGGATTTTGTTCCCTGATCTTATGCATGGGGGACCAACACAGTATCAACCTTGGAATTGAATAAGGCGTATTCAAAGGTACTGCGTTTGATCCCCAAGGCTCCACAGTCTATTATTTAGCATCCTTGGGCACCGCTCGGATGGAAGTGTCTGCTAAATGAATCAGTCGTAAAAACACGCACACGCACACACACTTTTTGGGCAGCATTAGCACGTTCGCGAAGTGAAACAAGGCTAAAACAATAAAAGGCACTACTGAGGAAGATACTGTAAATCACAGTAGACAGCTTTAACGTTTATGAGGCATAGCCTACTGCAGACCAGGAGGAACGGATCGGACCTGCAGAGACTCTAGAAAGTTCTTATGAGACACTTTTACGGGATTAGGAAACGTATTCAGATGCACTAAAGTAACTTTGCTCGCTCAAATAAGTGTGAAACTGATTTGTGAATAATAACAAGTGATTTTCACTGCCAGGTCACAACTTCTTGGTTTTGTTTTGGGTTAGCTTATCATGAGATACTTTAATCAAAGTCTCTGGTAGACTAGTTGGCTACGTTTGGAATATTCTCCTGTGTGGGGAGGGGTCAAAGTCTTGTAATTGATCAGTAATTGTGGTTTGTTCCGTCTCCACAGCATACATTGCCAGCAAGCATTAGGTGGAATAAGAGGAAGTAAGTAATGAATAATAATTATTTCTGTCCAGCGTGTACTCTAGGGATTCAAATTCCTCTATGGAGGTTAACTGACTGTTTCTCAACTGTTTGGGAGAACTACAGTAATATAGTATACACATAACCTATTTTGTTGACTGATAGATACTATGATAGATAGGTGGATACACCACCCTCCAAACGTTCTAAATGGAACGGTGGTAAATCATGCTGTCCATGGGAATATTGGCGAGTATTGTGTATGGGTCGTTTGTTCTGACATTTGTTCTAAAACACACAAAGTGGAACAATAGGAAGAGGAACAGCCCCTGGGCCCTGACCACATCGTGTCTCAATATGAATAACAGGAACACACTACAAAATGGCCGCCAGGGTTTGTTGACGACAGTTTAGCGAATGAGCGAACATTTGGGAAAGCAGCCAGGATGAATGAGATCATGATCCGAACTCTTGCCAGAATATTCCGCTCCTGGCTGAAACTGCATATGGCTTCGTCTCTCTTTGTTTAGGCGAGGTAAATTGCAGTAGTGAACTTAATTGTTTTGCTAGGTAAATATTTTCAGTCATTTCCTCTTCTCTGCTGCACAAAATTGCATACGTGCAACTTAGATTACAATCATTACCTACTTACGAACACAGAGACAGACATACACATAAACACACGTGGTCACGGACACACACACACACACGCACACGCACGCACGCACGCACGCACACACGCACACACGCACGCACACACACCTACATAGCATACAATAAAGTGCCTCATTCATGAAACACATTATGTTTGAAAGCATCAAATATGTCCATGATTTGATAGCAAACCTTGAATAAAAAGTCAGAGAGAACCTTCACGTACTGAAGCTGACCTCGCATTACAGACACACTTAATCCTCCATGCGGTCAAGAGGACCTGTTATAACAAACCTATTGGCTCACTATAAAATGTTACTCATATCTCTCCTGGCAACCGGCATCAGGAGAAGAAAACATAACCAAGAGACAAGAGATGAAAGAGAAAATAAGCTATTGGGTTGGGAAGAAGGGCAAGAAGTTTTACGGGAGCGCTTGATTTTATAACCCTGATGGGCTGACCCCCAGTAGATACTCATGTTGATAATGGGGGGGGGGGGGGGGGGGGGGGGGGGGTTGCTCAGAATGAAAGAGGGAGAGTCTTGACCCTGTATCTTTGTACATGGTGGTTAGTTCACCTCTGGGTAAACAAACAGCCGGAGAATTATGTGTCAGGGTGGCATTACTCAGCGGGAATCTCACCCACCCCCCCGCTCCCCCGCCAACCGGCTGACCCCTAGGCTGGGCCAGATAACAAAACAAACACACCTCGAAGGCTTTAAAGAGCTGCCGCCAGTCATCTGTATTGAGAACATGCTGCTGTGTGTGAGCAGGACCAGCCAGAAGGGATAGAGCACAGAGAGAGACCTTTTTTTCTCCTCTCATGATAACTTTATTCTCACTTGTGTGCGCTTTCTTTCTTCTGTGAATACTTTCTCAGGCACTGAAAATACATGAATAATGCCAAGTGAGGTTTTGCTTTACTGTGTGTGAGAGGGAGTGAGAGATAGATAGAGAAAAAGAGCGAGAGCGAGAGCGAGAAAGAGAGAGAGAGAGAGAGAGAGAGAGAGAGAGAGAGAGAGAGAGAAGAGCGAGAGCGAGAGCGAGAGCGAGAGCGAGAGAGAGAGAGAGAGAGAGAGAGAGAGAGAGAGAGAGAGAGCGAGCGAGCGAGCGAGAGAGAGAGAGAGGAGGAGATAAAGGTATTCAAAAAGTGAGTTTTTGCTTGATAAAGGAGAGAGGGCCAGGAGAGGGTATAGAGGTGAGAGAAAAGGGTCAAAGGTCGGGGTTCAGGTATGAGAGGAGTGAAAGAGGCATATGGGCTCCGGTGTAATGTAATTCCCTACTGACAGGCCCTAGATGTGGCAGCCATGATAAGAGCTGTTTGACTTCTCTAAATGCTAAGGAAGGGTTCTCATCTCCTTAATATAGGGTACACTAGGAACATCCTGTCATTTAGAGAAAGAAGATAATCCTTTCCAAACATTCCTTGCTGCAGCTACATTTAAACATTTAAACAACCTAAATCATTCGTTCACGAAAACGAAAAATTACCTGAAGAAAACGATTTTCATACAATCATACTAATTGGGACTAATGTACATAACTATGAGTGGACAGGAGGTTGAGCATGATCAACCTTTATCATAATGAAGTCATATTTTTCACCCGGTTGTCCCTATTGATACAGCCTGCATGAAACAACGTAGTAAGAACTATCAGGGCAAAATATCCAAGATGCGTTTTTACAAGTCCATCTTCAGAACATTACTTTCACCACTACAGACCAACATCTGCTGTTGCATAGTAACGTAGCCCAGTGTAAGTGCTGTCAGATTCTCTTAGCATCGCCGGTTGTCTTATCTTCAGTCCTCCTTCAGAATTCTCCTTCCACACCTTTCCTTGACCTTGTGATATTTTCCATTGAAGTCAATGAAAAGTGATCAGGAAAGGACAAGGACGTAGTAAATGGTTGTCAACCTGTACTGTCCAATCTATTTTCTCTCAGTCCATAACCATAGGGGTTCTCTCCCTCCCTCCCTCCCTCCCTCCCTTGTCACTCTCATTCGGTTTGAAGTTAGAGACCGAGAGAGGGCCTGTTGATTCTTACATAACTGACTTAAGGTGGGAGTTGCCAAGCAAACTGCAGTTTCTTAGGGACATACATTCCCCTAGTTTCAGCCTCTCTATTTTTTGATCGTTGTCGGAGAACCCCTACTTCGTGTACACTGACGTTGATCGTTTCAATAGTGGACCCTTCTCCCCGGTCCCAGAAGCCGCGAAGAAGGACTGTGTGGCAGTCGAACGTGTCTTGGACCCTGTCCCCAGCCCAAATCAAAGCAAGATTTCTGAAGGATTTATGCACTAGTCGCGTAATTCAACATTGTAAAAATGTGACCTCTGGGGATTTTGTAGCTCCGCCCCCCTTCGGCATTCTAAGTGGACTGGCCCTTGCCTGGGCTGTCACAATGTGTGTGTGTGTGTGTGTGTGTGTGTGTGTGTGTGTGTGTGTGTGTGTGTGTGTGTGTGTGTGTGTGTGTGTGTGTGTGTGTGTGTGTGTGTGTGTGTGTGAGAGAGTTTGTCTGAGGTTGTGGGGTTATGTGTATGTGCTTGAGTGACTCGGTGATTGAGTGGTTGTGTGTGTGTGTGTGTGTGTGTGTGTGTGTGTGTGTGTGTGAACGTGTGTGTGTGTGTGTGTGTGTGTGTGTTTGCGGCCAGGAAGGTGTGTGTGTGTCCTTAATCACACCTTCCACATAGATGTACCCTCTACGCTGTCAGAGCCTATTATCACTCGACCCATATCACTGACGTGAGGCACACAGATAGAGATGTGAATTAAACGTGTGTGTGTGTGTGTGTGTGTGTGTGTGCATGTGTGTGTGTGTGCTGTGTATATGTAAGAAACACAGACACAGACATGGACAGATCCAGCAGGCAGCATGTGATGGAGGTAATGTGTCAGAGTGAGTGACGGACACACAGATAACAAGTCAGATAAACAGCCGATCCTGATACCATGGAGAGAGGTCTGCACTGTTTCAAAACAGCCGGAAACAGACTCCCCATGGAAACACTTTAGATTGTATGTCTGCATGGTTCCCTGTGGGGTAATGTGTCCTATGGTTTATAGGAGCAGTGGGCAGAGAGTAGAAGCCCCCAGATCCCATTTGAGTTTAATAGAATTGCCTCGCTGAAGGGCACAGGCCTAAGGGGTGTTAACCTAACATGCGTGTCTTGGATGTTTTTATTTGCATTTACAAACTCTTTTGTACCTTGTTTTCCAGAAGCTTCCGTGGGGTGTTCTACTGGGTCCACCACTGTTGCATCTCTCACTGCACTGGAGTCATCTAGACAGGGAGAGACAAAGAGAGAGAGAGAGAGAGAGACAGAGACAGAGACAGAGACAGAGACAGAGACAGAGAGAGAGGGAGAGAGAGAGAGAGAGAGAGAGAGAGAGAGAGAGAGAGAGAGAGAGAGAGAGAGAGAGAGAGAGAGAGATTTGAGTCCCACATAGCTCTAAACCAAGAACCTTTGAAAGGAAATGAAATTTCACAGATTTCAACAACTTATATTACAACCAGATTTAGATTTTCCTAATTGATTATAAAACTGTTTCATTGTAATTTGATTGTAATGTTTGTTCTATTTCCAGAGGTCAACCAGTGTCTTCTAATAAACATTAACTTATTGGCCTTTCTCCCCATAACGTCCCCTCCAGGTCGGACACTACTGTACGAAAAATGATTAAATGAAGACATATCGTGCGGCAGGGCAGGACTCAGTGTCAATAGCCGTCACAAAGCGGGAGAGGTTTCACTTTCTGCTTCATGTGTATCTATTTCCCCCCCTGTCAGCCCTGTTGCTGGGGCTGGCGCTGACGGTCATCCAGAGACCGTCAGAACGCACAGACACATCTGTCTGTAGCTTCACGCTTCACACACACACACACACACACACACACACACACACACACACCATGCACGCTTACGCGCATGATACAAGCACACACCCATGAACACACACGCACGCACATGCACACACACACACACACACACACACACACACAGAAAGAGAGAAATAGTAAAGAGACATCAGTTCTGTCAGGGTCTGTGTTGGCGATCAAAGAGAGAGAGAGAGAGAGAGAGAGAGAGAGAGAGAGAGAGAGAGAGAGAGAGAGAGAGAGAGAGAGAGAGAGAGAGAGAGAGAGAGAGAGAGAGAGAGAGGGGGAGAGGTAGGGGAAGGGGGGGAGCGGAGGGAGTAAAGGTGGGGAAGGGGGTAGAAGAGGGAGATAGAGAGGAAAAGAACGAGAGGACAGGAGGGGGCCGAGAGGTACGATCCTAATTGGCTGTTCATCAGAAGAAAAAAAAATCCCACAACAGCCGAGAATTTGGATTTGTGAGCGTGTGAGGGTCTGCACGTGATGCACAAGGTGTGCATATGAACATCGATTGTATTTAAGTGTGCATGTTTACGGTTCACTGTGTTTTAAGAGGCCAACTTTTAGCTGAGCTCTCATGCAGCACTTTCTGGATAACCATGGAAGTTTGGAATAAAATAAACATTTGACTTTCTTACTCAGGCAGCAACACCACATCCTCAGGGCTATTATTAATAGCATGGGCTCACAGCTCATTACTGGCCCTGTTGGGTGTGTGGTTAAAATGTGTGTGTTTGTGTGAAAGTTTGGTTTTGTGTGTGTGTGTGTGTGTGTGTGTGTGTGTGTGTGTGTGTGTGTGTGTGTGTGTGTGTGTGTGTGTGTGTGTGTGTGTGTGTGTGTGTAAGTATAGTACCGGAAAAAGTATGAAAGCATTCAAATAAAAGGTTGTGCGTGTATATCCAGACTTGTATATTCTTACCATTGTGGATTCAGGAAACAAATGTATTCATCCTCCATTACGTTTCTTTACCACACACACACACACACACACACACACACACACACACACACACACACACACACACACACTAGCACCATATCACAACCGATTCTCCGTTTCTATAACGCAGCTCTGGTTATCGATTTCCTTGAAGGAGCAAGGAGAACTCCCTTTAAATAGGGGGTCCATTCTCTGCCGGGACTGAACATGCCATGCCGCCACTAACCTCTGAACCCCAGTAATCACATCATTCCCAGAAAAACGGGAATGCTTTCATGCCTTCCATCGTCCGCGGAGCATAGAAGCATCCGGAGTGTGTGTGTGTGTGTGGTCCACCATGAACGACGTAGAGTCGTTAATACCACATGTTGGCGTACAACTCAACCAAACACACGTCAGGGATGCAACTCTTTACCGTCGGTTTAAAAAAAACACAGCAAAACGCTACATTCTCGTCTGTTATTTATTAAAATAAATGTCGAGGGGGGGAAAAAGTAAAAACAAACTTTCTTTCATGTGGTTCCCGGAGAAGTGCTCTATCCAACACTGAGGACTTAATTCACTCATCACGAAAATCACAAATGTCAAGGTTGTGAGTTTGAATTCATACATCAACGTGTACTGTTTACGGGACTCAGAGGGGCGGCAATGAACATTCTGAAGGTTCTGTATGACGTGCTGTCACTGCTGAGCGTTTAAACATGTCGCTGACGACAGTGGGCGGTCATCGCGAGCTGGCAGGTATACAACAGGTGTAATGGCTGTGGATTACTAGCTCGTATTGAGTGTGCTGGCCTACAAGTCACTAGTGTGCCAGTGTGACAGGCACCATGGCTACAGGCTACAGATATTTTGACACACTGTCTTACCTAAGTGCTTAAAGGCAAGGCATTAGCTTAAAAGTTGGATGTTTGTTTTAAGGCGGAACACATGTGGCAGGTGGTCACTTGTTTCTTTGGGCCCCTTTCAGCTGTCTTTGATAGACAAAAATGGTGCATTGCGTTCTTTTGATGATGCTCCACCTTCTGATGTTCAGCCAAACGTAGGTGCCAAATTTGTGTTTGCACATTCGGCACGCATGTCTCACACCCACTCACACTCCAGCACAGGTATATCCAAGGAAGTTTGTGCGCATACAAACGCCAACACACACACGCACACGCACACACACACACACACAAACACACAGACCACAATACACATAAATAATTAGGGTAACATAATTATAGCATGTTGCCACAAGACTGTTCTCCTCACTGTTGTTTTCTTACTTTTTTCAGTTCTCTCTGGCTCTTACTAGCCCCTCATGCTTCTCTCCCCCCATTCTATCTCTAAGTCACACACTGGAACAATGATGTTGATGTGCCAAAATACACACATTTAGTTGCTGGTCAACACTGTTTTCGGAGTGTGTGGGTGCATGTGTCTTTGTTTGTGTTTTGTGTGTGTGTTTTGTGTGTGTGTTTTGTGTGTGTGTGTGTGTGTGTGTGTGTGTGTGTGTGTGTGTGTGTGTGTGTGTGTGTGTGTGTGTGTGTGTGTGTGTGTGTGTGTGTGTGTGTGTTTATAACACTCCCTGTATTTACTTTTGGCTCCATAGAGAAAAGGCGGCATTTGGACATGGGCATGCTGAGAATTATGAGCAACACAACCAGTATGTGTGTGTATATTTATGTGTGTGTGTGTGTGTATGCAAGTGTGTGTGTGTGTGTGTGTGTGTGTGTGTGTGTGTGTGTGTGTGTGTGTGTGTGTGTGTGTGTGTGTGTGTGTGTGTGTGTGTGTGTGTGTGTGTGTGTATGTCTTTGCTATGGGGCCTGTTTTTGCTAAAGGGTCATGTCCTTTTGAGTTTTAATATAGAGACACTGGATATGTGGACATAACTTGTGTGCTTGTGTGTGTAAAAGAGAAATAGAGAGAGAGAGAGAGAGAGAGCAAGAGATAGCGAGAGAGAGGGGGAGAGAGAGAGAGAGAGAGAGAGAGAGAGAGAGAGAGAGAGAGAGAGAGAGAGAGAGAGAGAGAGAGAGAGAGAGAGAGAGAGAGAGAGAAAAAAGAGAAAAGAGTAAGAGTGGCCATGGGACGCATCAATTCCAATGTGCCATTTTCACCAGGGGAGCCCAGAGAGCGCTTTGCTGGCAGGGCGGAGAACGTTCACTGGGGGACAGGTTTAGCGCTGCCTTGGGAGACGGTAGACAGCCTGGTGTCAAAAACAAGTTCAGAAAGTTGAAGAAGACACTGGGGGTCAGAAACCTG
>NC_082391.1:21834848-21837348 GCF_031168955.1 Gadus macrocephalus | reverse complement strand
AAAAACGGAATTAGTGCTTGTGTGTGTGATTTGTGTGTGGAGACGGGAAGTCTGGTTGAGTGCATTTCAGTTTTCCACTTTGTTTTAGCGCTTCTCTCTCCTACCTCTCACAACAGAGCACATGCGTGATATGCACGTGTGTCTGTGTGCGTGTGTGTAGGTGTGTGTGCACTTGTTCAGCTCCAGTCACTGTTTTCCATCAGTGTTCACACCTCACAGAGGGAGCTGCAGGGTCAAACCCAGAACACGGACATGGATTACCTAATATGGAAATAGCATTGGAACATGTACACACATGCACACACGCACGCACGCACACACACACACACACACACAAAGATACACACACACACACACACACACACACACACACACACACACACACACACACGTTGTTGCACTCAAATGCATGCACTCAAGCTACACACACCAACAGACACTGAACAGAAACATCAACACACACACACACAAACACCAGCAGAGACACCCACACAAACACATACACCCACACCCACACAGGGGTAAAGCCTTGACCCCACACACAAGAATATGCCTCTATGTTCTCACACACACACACACACACACACACACACACACACACACACACACACACACACACACACACACACACACACACACACACACACACACACACACACACACACACACACACACACACACAACACGTGCAAGGACTGTTAAATGTCAACACATTCCTTATTATACATACTTATTATGTATCAACTAACAAGTGTGTTTTGTTTTTATTTATGCATCTATGTAATGTAAGTGTGTGTAATCTTGCCGGCATGTATGTATGTACGCATGCATATCTGTGTATTCATGTGTGTGTGTGTGTGTGTGTGTGTGTGTGTGTGTGTGGTGTGTGTGTGTTTGTGTGATTATGCATGTGATTGGGGGTCCAGCTGTTCTCTCTGAAACTCTAGTGCACATCAAGGCAGTAGCATGCGTTTGAATTAACATATCTATCACGTCCACCGCCACGTGCCCACTTTGAAACACACACCCTCTGCCTACACACAGCGCTTTGAACTCAATTTACGGTTTACTGGACTTTATTATTTGTAACCCAGCGAAGACGACTCACCATGCGCTTACACCGATCAACAATGTTTGGTACACACAGGACCCTATTTTAACGGCCTGAAATGCAAGTGAGAAGCACCAAGCGAAAGTAGCTTTTTGGGAGGTTCTATGGCGATGTCGCTATTTTACCGGCGCAAAAAATTACTCTTGCGCCCGGTGCAAATCTAAAAAGGGTTGGTCTGAAGTAGCCTAATTACCTGTAGGTGTGGTTTGGGCGTAACTTGCAATAAACCAATGAGAGTGCCAGCTCCCATCCCCTTTAAGAGCCATGAGCGCAAATTGAGTCTGACGAGTGTTGATATTTTGACAGCGCGTCTGCAGTCTCTGATGAGACAGATGCACATGAATTTCAAACTTCAAATGGCTCAGTTTATGGCCAAATAATATGGCCTAATTCACACATGGAATAAGGTTCTCTTCCACAACTTCAGAAATACTCAAAGTACTCAAACTCCTCAAATAAATGTTGGCAAAGAAAAACGTATATGATATAACATATAATATGCGGTAACTGTGGTTCTATTTAATGATATACGCAATACATTATAGAACATTGTTTATCAATATTGTATGCATTATCGTTATCGACTTGTGTTCCTAATATGCATGTGTCCACCCGTTAATATACATTGCCATGGACAGTATTATGCGTTACGTGTTTAGTTTCCGTGTGTTTAACAGATGGACCCACACACGCGCGCCCGCATTCATTCATTCTTTTTAACACTCACTCGCGGTAAAACAATGTTTTCACATGATCAAATACTCATCAATCTAAAAGTTATGGGCATGTACACGATGTCCGTGTCAAGAAAATATGTGTTTGCTGTACGGTGTTTGCAGATGCATTGATTTAAAGTACAACTTATTACCGCTGTATCATCTGTTCTTTCCCAAATAATTTACCAAGAATGTGTGGCTAAGTAGATGAGAGAAGTGTATGCGCAGGTGCGCAAGCAACATTATGCATGCGCCCTTAAAATAGCATCTGACCAACGCGCCACTGACTTTAAACAGGTATTTCCTGGTTTGTGGCGCAAGTGTTTTTTTGAAACTGCAAAACAGCACCAGGGAACAGCGCAAGATCATTCCCTAATTGACCAACGCGTGGCGCAGGAGGGAAAAGAACGCTCTGCGCCAGTTGCAAACTAGCAACGACGCATGCGAAATGTCACTTTAGTTTTTTTATGTTTATTTTTACCAAATTAAATTCTCTTTTGCAAGAGATTCTCTTGATATCACAGTCCAAATTTTAAATAAATTTAAATAAAACACATATTTCAGAACAAACAGATAGCTATCTTTAGGAATGGAAACTGTCCCACATTTCGTGTTTGTCAGAAAAACAGCTGCCTCAATTAATTTCGTCATTATATTTTTCCATACTGATGAC
>NC_082391.1:21806378-21834748 GCF_031168955.1 Gadus macrocephalus | reverse complement strand
GGCGGTCATTTCCTCGTTAAGTGCTTAGGGAGGTCACAGGGAGCTTATGTTACACCAATCACCGGAAGTGCTCTCAATCAAGTCCTTAGATTACAACCAGTCGCACTGACGCCTGGGAGGATCAACCATTTTTTTGTCCTGATGTCGCGTTATGTACCTTTGCGTACTCCATTATTTTTTTTGTATCTCTCGCTCTCTCGCTCTCTCCTCTCTTTCTCTCCCTCCCTTCCTCCCTCTCCTTCTCCCTCGCCGGCGCAAGGCCCGTGTTGAGTAATGACCACTGCTGTTCCACTGGTGGTGATCACATGATTACACTCAGAGTAGCTCACAAGGACAGGTAGGGGTCACCTTGGAGGGAGAGGGACAGATTGGCGGGAGGGTTGGGGACAGAAAGAAAGGAGTGAGGGGAAAACTGATGAAAATGGCTGGAAATGTGGAAACTTTTGGGAGACAGTCAGAGAGCAAGCAAACGGATTGATGGATTACAATTAGAATCGGGACATAATAACAAGAAACCAGTGAGGTATGCAGAACAACACAACGTTTATAAACAACATTTTGAGAGAATGGAAGGATAGAAGGGAAGGAAATGGGGATGAAGAAGACGGGAAGAAGGAAGGGGGAAAACTATGAAAGCATGTACGGGTAGAAAAGGAAAACAGAGGAGGAGTGGAGAGGCGGAGAGGAAAGAAGGGCAGAGGAGTGGAGAACAGAGCTCTTGTGTCTTCCCTGGTTATCTCGACCGGCAGAGAATATTTAAAACTTCCTTCACTGTGTATAAAAAAAGTTGAAAATGAAATGGCTGTCATAATATTTGCACATGGAAATGCTTTAGTGAGCGATGGTCGACCTACCCTGTTTCCCTGGCTAACGGTCACTGCTGACGTCTGGATGACTAACAACGCCTTATGTTTATGGAATTATTCAAAGAGTTTGAAAGTTTGTCTGTACATAAGTCAGACAAAGTCTGGACAAAGTTAGACTTTTTTTTTTTACCATCACACAAACACACAACATCCCCCCCCCCCCCCCCCACCCGCCACCCCCCTTCCCCCCCCCCCCCCCACCGCCACCCCCCCTTCCCCCCCCCCCCCCCCCACCGCCACCCCCCTTCCCCCCCCCCCCCCCCCACCGCCACCCCCCTTCCCCCCCCCCCCCCCACCCCACGCCACCCCCTTCCCCCCCAGCCACCAATCACAAACACAGTCCCAGAACACAAACACATTCAAACGCCCTCATCCATTAAAACACATACACATGTTTCCACACACACCATCAGAGAGAGAGAGAGAGGAGAGAGAGAGAGAGAGCAGAGAGAGAGAGAGAGAGAGAGAGAGAGAGAGAGAGAGCGAGAGAGAGAGAGAGAGAGAGAGAGAGAGGAGAGAGAGAGACAGACAGACAGACAGACAGACAGACAGACAGACAGACAGACAGACAGACAGACAGAGACAGACAGACAGACAGACAGACAGACAGACAGACAGACAGACAGACAGACAGACAGACAGACAGACAGACAGACAGACAGACAGACAGACAGACAGACAGACAGACAGACAGACAGACAGACAGACAGACAGACAGACAGACAGACAGACAGACAGACAGAGAGACAGAGAGAGAGAGAGAGCGAGCGAGCGGGAATCATTCGATCTTGTGATTTGAGGATAAAGTCTTTAAGGCTGTAATAAACAGGTTTTGGCCGGTCTCTGCTGCTCTGCTACAGGCAGGCCTCTGACCACCCACTCTCCTCTGTTCCCCATCAACCCCAGATATCCTCCAGACAGCCCTCTCGTGTATCAGGGCCGACGGGGGGGGGGGGGCAGGGACTCTGGCTGGGGGGCCTTTTCCTCTGTCTCGTGTCTCAAGATGCAGTGGGGAGGACAACGTCTACCACGTCTTGGACTGTAAGCCCAATATGGCCCGCTGTGTCCGGCCGGGAAACCCAGGTTGTGGGAGGGATTTCGCTTTCTAGGAAACCTTTTAATTCAATGAACTTGTTCTTAAAGGATTTGAGGAAATATTTAACCTAATCTAGTAATTAATAATATTTCCAGACCAGTTGAATAGCCTCAAAAAATAGCCCCTTGAATAGTGTGTGTGCGCGCGCGTGCGTGCGAGCGTGCGTGCGTGTGTGACACAGGTGTGTCTTGTAAGAGATCAGTCACATGTGCTTGTAGTGAGACAGGAATTCTCCTCACTTCCTCTCTTTTCATTATGCTGTTCGTTTCCCCTCTCTCTTGCTCCTTCTCTCTCTCTCTCTCTCTCTCCCTCTCTCTCTCTCATCTCTCTCTCTCTCTCTCTCTCTCCTCTCTCTCTCTCTCTGCTCTCTCTCTCTCCCTCCCTCTCTCGCTGTTTTGTTAGGTGTCATTGATCACTGGACTGTGAAGCCTGTTCCAGATATTTTGTTTCTAACTATCCGTTTAGGGAATCCTTCCAACTCTCCCTTCCGTCTCTATGGTGATTATTATTGATACACTAAGGTGATGGTTCCCTGTGTCTGCACTTTGTGTGCATGTGTGGGTGGGTGTCACACCTGAACCTATTGTAACCCCCCCCCCCCCCCCCCCCCCCCCCCCCCTCCCGCTATTACCGCCCCTTCAAAGAAGAACAACAGATGACGCACAGATATGAGATTTCATCGGGAGATTGTGCGGTCGGACTTTAAAGGAGAGTCTGAGCAGATTTACTCCTAATTAGGGAGTAACGTAAATATCATAAATCCGTAGGTATGTCATGTTATCCCCCCGTGGTCGGTTGGCTCCACTAATCCGAACAATGTGTGGGTATGAGAGTCTCGCACTGCGTAATTAGGTCGTGAAACCTTGCAGAGCGCGGCGGCGGGCGGCTCTCGTTGCGCACCGCTTTGATTACGGCCACAGAGGCAGTAGGGTAAACAAATACGTCGTAAATTACAACGTGCGAACGAATATCAATTTAGTGTCTCTAATGAAGCCCTGTGCGGCGCTGTAATGACCAAGGGAGAACATTAATTACCGTGGGGAATTAATAATTCCTCCCAAAAACTCTGGTGAAGTAGCGCCCCAAAAAAGAGAAGAGGAAGAAATAGACCGCCTTCGGTGAATAAAAACAGGATCAGCGATACGCAACAGTTAACTAGGAGGTAAGTGAGTGATAAGAGTTGTTTTTTAACGAGTAGAGGTTGAAAGGGAAGATCTTCCCTCACCGGTCCGCTTTTTCCCTAAATTGCTGAATAAGCAAACTTCAATAAGGTCGTCCTTAAAAGAGCCTTAAAAGGGACAACATTGTGGTCTCTAGTGGTTACAGAATGATAACACAAAGTCGAAACTAATACATTTCTCTATTCACCCTCCCTGAAAGCATACCAAGGTGACATCACAACTTATCTACCGTTTTTGATTTCCTAAACATGGCAAATACAAAATGATTACATAGACATACATAGCATTGTTGCAACAAATTCTACCGACAGATTGTGCTCAATTAACCTGGCAAAACACTGCAGTCAAAAGCCAGCATGGTGTGTGGTGTGTTTCTGCTGCCCATCCAGCAAGCTGCTAACCAACATCACAGAGAGAGCTGTGGGAGTGTGTGCACCCCTTAAATCTCACAGAGCAACCTGCTGTGGTATTTAAAACATGCAACATTTGTCAACTAGCTGCTAGTCACTATTAGAGACAGAGAGAAGGATAGGAAGTGTGGGAGACCAAAAGAAAAAGGGAGAACGAGAGAGAGGAGAACGAGAGATAGGGTGATGGAGGGAGGAAGTGAGGGGGGGGAGACAAGGAGAGAGAGAGAGAGAGAGAGAGAGAGAGAGAGAGAGAGAGAGAGAGAGAATGATAATGGAGAGATGTCCACGCTCGAAAAATAACAAAATAGTCACAAAACAAAAAGGTATTTGGAAACAGTTCTGCTACGCCGGCACTCAGAATCAAAGGGGCCGTACGCATGGTAACGGCAACAAACACATGAAGGTTGCATGTCTTCTCGTCTTGTTTATCCAGAGTGTGTGTGTGTAGTCGACAGTGTGTCAGAGACTGTAAATGTTTTCATCCCAGTTTGATGTCCTTTGTATCCCCAGTCACGCTCACCCCCCCCCCCCCCCCCCCCCCATGCATATTGTGACTGTTCTTTCTGGAATAAGATCAGAAAAATACATAACCAGAAGGATTTCTAGGCTCAACAGGTTTTATGTTTGTGTGTGTGTGTGTGTGTTGTGTACAATGCCAGTGTGAACTCGGTGGGTAACCTTCTGTGTGGGTATGTCGGAGGTCTGAGTGTGTACTGGTATATCAATACTGTGTGTGTGTGTGTGTGTGTGTGTGTGTGTGTGTGTGTGTGTGTGTGTGTGTGCATGAGATTGTGTTAATGTCAACGTGTGTGTGCATCTTGATGTGCGAATACCTTAGGGAGCGAATATATCTGTTAGGATTGATATCTGTGGACCTAGGAATGCAGAAGCTTGTTTATATGCTAACTAGCCTATGGTGTTGTATACAAGTAGGTGTGTGTGTGCATCTTTTGTGAAACAGAGGTCGATGTTGTTTTATTTTCGCCCATGTTTCTAGGCAACAGTCATGGTGGCAAGGCGTCGACAAGAAGGGTATTGTCAGAGGTGTGGCGGTAAGGAAGCGGTCGTCACGGAAACACAGAGCGAGAGACAGAAGGAGATAGCATCACAGAGACGTCTATCTACTTCACACACCAGGTGTGTTTGTTTGCTGATGTGCTTGTGTTTGCATGGTATGGGTCAGAAGAATGTGTGAGGTGGGTGTGTGTGTGTGTGTGTGTGTGTGTGTGTGTGTGTGTGTGTGTGTGTGTGTGTGTGTGTGTGTGTGTGCGTGTGCGTGTGCGTGTGTCAGCATGAGGTGATCATCAGCATAGGATTACAGAGTTAGAATGGAGATCAGTTAGTGGCACTGAACAATAAACTCATGCATGTACACACACACACACACACACACACACACACACACACACACACACACACACACACACACACACACACACACACACCATAAGGAATTATCTGTGATGTGATGTTTCCTGTGTTTTGTCAGCCCTGAGGGGTCACAAGGCCCAACCCACAGTCTTACCTCCCCAGGATGAGACGTCTACTCTGATTGGTTAAACGGCTATCAAACACCTGCATGCAATGTCCAAAACATCAACACACAGTATGTTTTGCTGCAAATGTAAAGAATTTATTCGCCCCTCTGGAAAAAGTTAGACTGATCGTCGAGTGTTCAATGAACTTTGTGTCAAGGTAGAGCATTTGAAATAATCATGAAAAATCATGAATGCCAAATTAAACAAATTGCTGAAACTCCTGAAACTATAGTGTACCAAGGACGTTTTCAGTCAGATATACAGTATATTTGTGCAGCGCTTTGCGTCCCTGCGTGAACGTGGAATAAAGTTTTTTTATGAATGAAAAATGCATCTTACCCTGCTAACCTTACCCTGCTCTTTGACGGATATTAGCCTCAAATGTAAGTCTCTTTTGATAAAGGCTACTATTCAATGACTCAATTGTAAATTAATTACATTGCATGCGGCTGGCTGTGAATAAACAGAAAGGCATAGTTGTCAGGGTGAGAAAGTGCACGTTGGACCAGTGTTTACAAGGCCAGAATGAAACTCTGGCTGGCCTTGTCACACAAAAGGCATCCCAAACACAACATAGAATGAAAATAAAGTGTTTGGTTGGCTGACAAATGGCTTCTCTCCACCACCATCACCACCCCACTTACTGTGGATGTTGGATGTCGCAGAGAGAAGTGAGGCAATCCTAAAGGCTGACCGACAATATAGAGAAATTGGTGGTGAAAGAGGCGACTTCTGAGGGTCTAGAGGTATATTGTACAGCCCACTCAACAACCGCACACATACATTGCGTATTGCACAATCATATTAAGTCATATTGAGTCACACACACACACACACACTCCGTCAGCCCTGTCTGTAGAGCTTGGCTTGCATCCTGACAGGGTTACGGGGTTAACTTCCAGTGGGGGTATGCAAGGTAAAAATGTCTGCACTCATGTAAGATTTGCTTATTTCTATGAAATAATAACAATAGATGGTTTTCAAGATCAGTGCATTTAGCCAATGTTGCAGATATTGAATAACATATATTGATCTTTTCATTCATTCATCCATCACCAAATTTTCTATCTATCGTCATCCAGAGTTAAAAATGTTTAAAAAAAAATGATTGGATAAAAGAAAGACATGGCGTCTTGTCAATCCCACTAATAAATGACCCAGCCTTACCTGTGAAGCCATTTTAGCCAGCTCCTCTAACAGAAAACAGGTGAGTGACCCAGCATTCAAAATAAAAGCAATTAATAACCTATTCCTTTTTTAGTGCCATGTACAGAATAAAATATAAACATAAGAAACAGCCCCTACACATCCAGACTAAGTAATTATCACACAATCACCTTGCATCGCTCAGAGTGAAACAAAACAACATTATTTGAGAAAGTTTTTCTTGGCAAAAAGTAACGGGGGCAGCTTCTAAATTGGCCTTAAAAGAAAAAAAAACTGAAACGCAACCATGGTAACCTGAGCGGAATATAGGCAGAGAGCGCTTAAATACATCCAGTCTGAACAGGCCAGTGAATCAACCGATTAGCTGCACGTTGGGAATGCTTAAGATTGGATAAGGTCATTTGTGTATGCGCGCTTACGTATGTTTTGCGTGTTTGTGTGTGTGACCATGTGTGTGTGAGCGTGTGTACGCGTGTGGGTTAAAATTAATAGGCAGTAAGTCACCGCTGCCGCAATACTGTGGAATTCCCGTGGACTTCTACTGACTCTAACAGCCCATAAATACAGCCAGTTAAACCAGGTTGAACACTACATCTCTGGGGGCAGGATTTACAGGTGGGCAACAGGCGGGAACCCATAGCGCCCTGTGTGTGTGTGTGTGTGTGTGTGTGTGTGTGTGTGTGTGTGTGTGTGTGTGTGTGTGTGTGTGTGTGTGTGTGTGTGTGTGTGTGTGTGTACGTCATGCACACGGAACCCTAGGGCCCACGGTGTGTGGTGTGTGTGTGTGTGTGTGTGTGTGTGTGTGTGTGTGTGTGTGTGTGTGTGTGTGTGTGTGTGTGTACGTCATGCACACGGAACCCTAGGGCCCACGGTGTGTGTGTGTGTGTGTGTGTGTGTGTGTGTGCGTGTGTGTGTGTGTGTGTGTGTGTGTGTGTGTGTGTGTGTGTACGTCATGCACACGGAACCCTAGGGCCTACGGTGTGTGGTGTGTGTGTGTGTGTGTGTGTACGTCATGCACACGGAACCCTAGGGGCCCACGGTGTGTGTGTGTGTGTGTGTGTCGGTGTGTCAGTGTGTGTGTCCGTCACGCACACCCAAACGTATGTGCACTGCACACTCAGTTTTTTTTAAGCGTAAGAAAGACAAAGATTAAGTGAGATTTAGAGACATAGATAGCGCTCTGCTTTGACGTTTGGCTAGAAAAAGGAGATGGATGATTCAGAGAGGGCCAGGATTACTGTACAGAGGAACCTGCTCAACAAGGAACTGTGGAACTGGAACAGTAATGCATGTATATGTAATTAACCCTTACTATTTGATTGCAAATTGCAGGTCGATATTATCAGTGAGATTCATCATTGGTGTTTAAACTAACCAAAAGGTGGAGTTATGAGAATGATTGATATAAATACTATTAAAAAAAAAAAAAAGATAATTTGAGGTCATATTATGTAACATTGGAAATCCTTCTCATTATAAATGACAAGAGTGCACATTGTTCTTAAATATCATAGTCATGTTATTCTTACCAACGCGATTGGTTTGTTATTCTGAAAGGTTAAGGGTTAAGGGGTGAACTAACATATAATCTGCCTATATGTTAACACAGCAGATCCCGGTGAGTCCAAATTTAATGGATATTGGATTACATTCTTCCTCCTTCCTTCCTGCCTCAGAAACCTAAACAAGCTTCTTAGCCCTATACCACCAACCTGGCCATGCCACCCTAACCACCGACCACACCACCCTAGCAACCAGGCCATGCCATCCTAGCAACAACATTGTCCTCCCTAGCAACAAGCATTGTCACATAACGACCGTTTACATCACCTTATCAAACGGTACTGCCACCCGAGCAAATGTGTGTGTGTTCTTGTCTGCGTGGAAACATCAGATCTGTATAGGCATTGAGAGCTAAACTCAGTGACTCTGTTTTGCCACGTGTATCTGATGATGGAGGCGATTCACTTGATACAGGATTAAGAAATAAGGATGGAATTGAACCAAACCAAAACCACATCCAACCCTAACCGCGTCAGGCATGCAGTGCAGTCTCACACCCCTTGCACAACTTCATCCATTACAAGAGAGTGTGGAAAAACAGGCCAGAAATGTAGAAGAATAACCAGCTAATCGCGATCGGTCATAAGAAAACCCAAAACAAAAAGCTTTTGATATTATGCCCGTAGAATACGTGATATTCCTCTGGGGTAGAGAACTGATACCCAACTAATCATAAATACTCCAATGATATCAAACATAATCAAATTAACTTGTGTGTGTGTCTGTTTGTGTACATTTGTGTGCGCGTGGCTGTGTGTGTCAGCTACCAGGCTGCCAGATATAGCTTTAGCTTCAGATGAGTTTGCCTTTATACAGTGTTCTGGCCGCCACCACATGAGCTACTACTCAAGGTCAAGATTATCTCAGCTCTGCCTGGGTTTTTCTCTCTCTGTCGACGTCCAGCTACGAGTGTTACGGTTGGACAACGGGGCGGTGGTAGAAAACAAATGGACCTTGGAAACTGCGTGTTGGGACTCGTAGAGAACCAATGGACCGGTCCTGAGGAGACTGTGGGTTTCCCAGTGGTCATGCTGGGAGAGACTTGGGCTATTTGTCTCTCTGGCTTGCTGTGTTCACTTTTTGTATAGATTCTCTTTTCAATTCTATACATCTATGTGTGTATATACCCACCAACATAATGTTTAGCATGAGGCATGTGTAGCAGGCATCTTGGATATAAATCAAAAATGTACACCACAGGATGCAGTGCTCTGAACTCTGGGAAGCAGGGATGCTCATGCTGGGGGTGTGTGTGTGTGTGTGTGTGTGTGTGTGTGTGTGTGTGTGTGTGTGTGTGTGTGTGTGTGTGTGTGTGTGTGTGTGTGTGTGTGTGTGTGTGTGTGTGTGTGTGTGTGTGTGTGTGTGTGTGTGTGTGTGTGTGTGTGTGTGTGTGTGTGTGTGTGTGTGTGTGTGTGTGTGTGTGTGTGTTTACATTTTTCAGCCTTTACTGGTTTCAATACCAACTTCAAACATTACCCCCCCCCCCCACACACACACACACACACACACACACACACACACACAGAGAAAATCAAACCAATAAGGTACACACTTGCATTTATGTGGAACATATGTATCTTTATATACTGTGCCACACAGTCAAAAGCACACACACACACACACACACACACACACACACACACACACACACACACACACACACACACACACACACGCACGTCAAATCAGTTCCTGACTATACTTTCCACAGAACATGAATTTCAGTGAGCCGTCGTCAGCTATTTTCCTGCTACCCTCCACAGCATATAACTGCTACTAGACTACACATAAAACAATGACCAATCGGTGTGCCAGGTGTGTGTGTGCGTGTGCTTTTGCATGTGCAAGTGTGTGTTAAAGACCTCTGCTGAAGTCCTGCTGCTGATCTTCTTCAGTACTAGATGTAGGGTAAAGATATTTGTGGATCTTGACAACAATCTGGCCTTCTATGTTAATATGGAACACTGGTATGCTCAACCTATTTGTCGAATAAACAAAAGGTAATAATCCAGACAAGGCTAACTTCAAGTTAAAACATATTTTCGACACGATACCGAAAGAGGTCGCTAGAGTTGCTTTGATTCAAAACATCTGAGTAGCTCACTTGTTTCAACCGCATCGGTCCAAAGTACAGCCGTACTATTCACCGTCACATCGTCAGACTCACTCATAACTTCGGTAACTTATATCGTCACTTCGGTAACCTATGGTGCAATGGTATACAATGGTGCAACCAAAATGTTGCCAGGATATTAACTTTGCTATATGATTGGTGCTGTTTGCGATGGGCCTACATCTACGGACACACCTGACCAGCTTCGCCCGCCCCTTATGCAATAGTGTGCTTTTCCCCAAATCACCACCAGAGAGCGCTGTTGCCCTACAGTTTTAAAAATAGAACGATACCTGCATGTAACACGGATCTATGAAGAGAAGATAAAGAGGAACTTTCGAAATGACAACCGGTTAATGCTTTTGTCAAAGAATGGACTGATGTTGCATCGTGGATGTAGCAGTGACTTACCTCAAGGTGGCAGTGTTGATCTAAATCAATGCAAGTTGCGGACTTCAAGGATGGAATAGAGGTAAAATACAAATAGGCCTACTATTTTTGCATCGTTAGATATTTTCATAGACATAAAAGACGTGCATTGTTAGAAGAATAATATTGCATACTATTTTAAGGCCTGTAATAAGCTATTGAAATGTTTTTAGTTAGATTTAACTTGATAAAATTAGCAAATTGAAGGAATATTAACGTCCTAACAAGTAACATCTGTGCTTCTTCCTCTGTATCGTGCTTGTTCATGAATATGCGGCTACATAGGCAAAGCTTTTTTAGATACCTTTGGCATGTTTTTATTTAAAATTCAACAGGCCTTTAATTGATTCGGGCTCTTTACAACCTGCCTCGTTTACCCAGATTTATTAAATCAGCCAATATACTGTGACACATTGTATTTTGAAACATCTTATTTATTTATTTTATACAGGTTTCCAGTCGAAACCGCAGAAGGCGATCACTTAAAGCTAAACCTAATAAATAAAGCTGATCAAAGCTAACGTAATAGTTCGAAACGAATAGCATTAGAAGAAATTAACCATGCGCCTGCTGCGTTTTTCCACCAAATTTCAACAGCAGCTATCCTCTGCTCTGATTGGTTGAAAGTTCCGCGCTGGGAAGGACTGGTAGCGTGACCACTCCGCTGCTTATTTTCCGCTCGCGGCGGCAGAAACCCGGAGGCGATACAGAAACACTGTGCGCTTAATGAACACAGGAAACACTTATCTTTTCTCCATTCAGAACATAATTATTTCATCTTTTTGGTCAACAGGCGGAAATACGAGCAGAATTTTTTATTTCCGATTGCTGCTATTCATTCTCTGTCTCTCTTTCGCTGTCATTCAGAAATCGTACCACTGAAGCCACATTTTAAGCGCTCATGTGTGTGCGCTTGTTCTTTTTATAACTCTAAACTTTTTCTACAGTGGCTTCACTGGGTCATTCCGCCTTTTAATTAATTCATCAAAACTATCTAGACGCGGTTGTCCTGGCTAAATCGACAGACGAGTTTCTGAATGTGTTGATCTGTTGCTGATGAGATCGATTGGACCAATTGGGACCAGCACAGTATGTTGAAATAAGTGGATAACAAACTGAGGAATATCTTTCATCCCTGCTGAATATCAAAGTAAGTTGGATTTTCATTTTAGATGCACACACTCAAATATGTCTGTTCTATAGCCGACACTATCATCTCATCGTAGTGGCCTATGCTTAGGTGACTGTTTTGAGATCGTATTTATTTATATTCGCATTCATACACACATCGTTTTGTGTTTGTTCGTTCAGGGGAATTTTTTTATGTACCTGAAGAGATGTTCCGAGGAGATGATTGGAAACTGACAGATGTGACAGATGTGGCAGATGTGGTCATGATGTCGCATCTCCAGCATTGAAACGGGATCCTATACCGTGAGGGTCACAGAGGAATTTGTGGAAGGAATTGCTAGAGTAAAGAGAGACTGCTTGACAGGTGGCCCAAGTAATTCGATAATACAAATACTAAAGCATTTTTTTGGAACCTTACAGGAAAGGTGTCTGCGAGTATCTATTCATGTTGGAGCAGACTCGATTCCCTACAAAATAGAATTTGCAATTCAAATTTTTTTGCATCATAACATTTTTTATTAAATGTTCAGATAGGGACATTTCAAACTTGGTAGCATACACCGTATTGGGAGCTATATTGAACGAGAATATGTTGGAGGAAAATTCAAGATAATGCTCGGGAAACATGGATGATATAGTTTATAAGACATGGAATGCAGTTAATATTTGTATGAAACTGCCCTTTATGTCAAAGTAACTACAAGTATTGGAATAAATCACTTTTTAGAGGGATTGAGCCATGACGTATCACACAATTTAGGCTGCATTGAAGATTGAGTAAAAAACAAAAATTAATACAGGGATAGATAAAATTATCAAAAAGTGTTCACGTGACTGATACATTTTTGCAGTCCGACTGTTTGATTCTTGTTAGTATCCAAGTGTTGCATGTTACATATTAATCAAAATATGATTAAACCTGATTAGAAAGGACATATATCATATTATGTTGAGCTTCCTGGAAATGTGTGTATTCTTGCCTGTGTGTACATGTGTGTGTGAATGTGAGTGTGCGTGTTAATGAGTGAATCTATGTAATCAATGCTATAGGGAGTTATTTTAATTTGTACCAACTGCAGAAAAGTATGAAAACTCACCAGCTAAATTACTTTCGCTGTGACTTTGCCCTTCTTATCAAATCAACAAAATGTTTCTTAAATAATGTTGTTGTTGCTAGTGCACTGGGCTTGGGACGTTCGTTGTGAGGATAGACCATGAAAAAAATCTGTGATCCAGAATCTGTGATACACCAGAACCTATTCGAATGATTTATCTCCAACAACATAACACCTTTATCCTTTCACCATTAATTGTCTATGTTTATCTTTGTGTGTTTCATTTTTCTAAACTTTCTTCTTGTTTCAGGTTGAAGAGTGAGGACATCCATCGTGGTCTGTCAGCCATAATGAATCTTCTATGGACCTGTCTGTTTCTTCTGGAGTCTGTCTGGACAGCCACTGCTGTGCGAGGTAAACGCCTTCACACCCTTCAGACCCTATGAACATATTGTTTATGAAGTCAAGAGCCGAACAACACAAATACTAATCAAAGCAACAACAATACCACCCACAGCGAGTTGTTAAGTTGTTTAACGCTGAAAGCCGAAACATCTTCATTTGTACCATGGAGAGAAATACGTGCGTTTTGAGAAGGAGTCTGATTCTGCTCATTGTATAGTTCTACACACACACATACACACCCCATTGTTTCTTCGGTTGAACATCGTGGGCGGCATATGGCTCCGGAGGTAGAGGAGGCTGGCTGGTAACCGGAAGGTTGCTAGCTCTATCACAGGCTCCCCATAGCTCAGTGTCCCTGAGCAACACACCTCACCTCAACTGCTCCTGACGAGCTGGCTGTCGCCTTGCATGGTTGTGTGAATGTTTGTATGAATGGGTGAATGTTAGGCAATATTGTAAGGAGCTTTGAGTGGCCACTGGTTTGAAAAGCCCTCTGTAAATGCAGTCCATTTAGCGTTTGACATCCCCATAATGACTTCTCCTTTATTGCGTTCTAAACGGATCAAAATAACAACGACAAGAGCCAGGGGGAAAGCTGAAATAAACAACAGCGAATCCTGCATGCAGTCTGCAGCGTGGAGCTCATACCCCCTGACCCTCACGGAGCTAACCGGGCCCCCAGCAGAGCAGGGCCTGGTCGGGGTCGAGGCAGGCCCCCGGCCAGGCCGAGGAGTGAGGACCATGGCTGGGGTGGTTGGGTGGATGGAGGGACGATTGGTGATGAGTGACTGGTGACCGTGCTGCGTTCAGCGAGTTCTGCTGCCAGACACGGGGAAGGAAAGTCAACACAGGGCCGCGGCCTGCCCAGAGATCAGATTAGATTAGCCAATTAGAGATGTTTGCTGTGCAATGCCACAGTGCTTCCCCACTTCCTTCCTCCCCTCTCCATCTCTCACCGCCCGTGAATGGAGCCTTGGGCAGCTGGAGGAGGGAGGGGGGAGAGGGGGAGGAGGGGGTGGAGGAGGAGGAGGAGGAGGGGGAGGAGGAGGAGGGGGAGGAGGAGGAGGATGGGGCGGAGAAGGAGGAGGAGGAGGAGGAGGAGGGGGCGGAGGAGGAGGGGGAGGAGGAGGAGGAGGAGGAGGAGGGGGCGGAGAAGGAGGAGGGGGAGGAGGGGGAGGAGGAGGAGGAGGGGGAGGGGGAGGAGGAGGAGGAGGAGGAGGAGGGGGGGGAGGAGGGGGGGGAGGAGGAGGAGGAGGAGGGGGAGGAGGGGGGGAGGAGGAGGAGGAGGAGGAGGAGGAGGAGGGGGAGGAGGAGGAGGTGCTTGAGGTAAAGTTCAGCAGAGCGACGAGGAGACAACAAAGAGAAGAGAGGAGAACGACTTTGAATTAAAAAGTATAATCAAGAAAACAAGTGTGGGGAGAGAGAGAGAGAGAGAGAGAGAGAGAGAGAGAGAGAGAGAGAGAGAGAGAGAGAGAGATCGGGGGAGAGGGAGAGGGAGAGAGAGAGAGAGCTCATTGGAAATAAATTAGGAGGGGGAGAGAGTTGCAAAGAGGGGGAGGCTAAGGAAGAGGAGAGAGCAAGTGGTGTGACGGAGTGGGGGGCAGGGGGGGGGGGTTCAGGAGAGAAAGGGAGAAGAAGCGAGGAGGACAAAAGAAGGAGGCAGAGGAGAAACCCGGCTCTTCCTCAGATCTCGGAGGGAGAGGATCGCAACGGCTCAGTGAGCGCTGCTAATGTCTGCCTTGTGACCAACCTGAGCGAGGACTCTACCTCTCCTCCATTCTTCAAGGTGGAGTCCTCCACCTTCTCGACCCTCTTACCAGGAACAACCCATAGTGAGAGCCAGTCATGCTGGTTAATGATTGGAGCAGTTGGTTGACGGTTAAGGGATTGCCAAACGTAATCGATTGGTCTAACAGCAACAATCGCTTTCAACAGCTAGGAACACGACCAGAATCTAATTTCTCATGTAGCGATTGTTGAGCGGGCCAGGGGAGAAATAGGCTGTTTGTGAGGCCAACGAGGTGCGAGTAGTGACTGGTAATGACTGTACTTGAGCTTTCTTATGCTTTAATTACGCCGGACTGAACTGAAAACCGACTTTCTTTTCATTGTTATTATCTTCAAATCTAAAAATATTTAAAAAAAAATTGAGATTTTGATGCCGATTTCTTAGCGCAAAAGTATTATCTGTGTGTACCAGACTGCCCATCAAGTATTTCAGAAGATGCTCAGATGCTCTTTGACCGCATGATATGGTCATTGCCTCTGTCATAGTATAAATGCACAGAGCTCCCCCTTTTAATGTATTTAAAACTGCAGTTCACTGATTCGAATGATCGAGGAGAGAAAAAGCACAACAGTGTTCTCCTTAATTCGATCAAGACTTATTTCCATGAAACGTGAAAAGGCCCTCCATTTTGGAGAATTAGATAACGGCCTGCAGGTTGCCGTGACCCTTGGGATAATCAGTGTTAATGCCCTAATGGGGGCTGGGAGATTGGAGCTTGTGTAAATGTACTCGCTGTTCCTCCCAGTGACCCCAGCAGCCTCCAGCCGGCCAGCGGCAGCAGGCAGGGGAAATAATAGCTAACCTGGCCCTCGTGTGAGCGAGGAACCGCAGCCAAAACGTCTGCCAGGAAACTACACTATCCACTCGTACCTGGTTATGAACAGCAGTTTCCACTGGGAGGGGGTTCTTCTACAGCCACCTTGGTAGAGGGACAACTGGGTAAGGGGCATAGGGTAAGATATAGATAGAAAGAATGTGTGGACAGAGAGAGAGATAAGGAAGGAGGAAGGATTGCAGGTTGTCCAATAAGGGCAGAAGACAGAATAAAAAAAATGGTTGAAGGACAGAAAGAAAGAAAGAAAGAAAGAAAGAAAGAAAGAAAGAAAGAAAGAAAGAAAGAAAGAAAGAAAGAAAGAAAGAAAGAAAGAAAGACAGTAACAGGTCCTTATTAAAGCAGCAGCTGAAGCACATGAACAGCCCACCACACAATCAGAGTGTGTGTGTGTGTGTGTGTGTGTGTGTGTGTGTGTGTGTGTGTGTGTGTGTGTGTGTGTGTGTGTGTGTGTGTGTGTGTGTGTGTGTGTGTGTGTGTGTGTGTGTGTGTGTGTGTGTGTGTGTGTGTTTAGCCAGGCATGAGACACAGCAGCTGAGAGATTATCATTCTTTCCTGTTAGCTAGCTAGCTGCAGTCGTGTTTGGGTCACTGCATTGTATGGGGCCAACATGCTTTACATTAACTTTTGCTGTACAAACGGTTCTCATAATGTGTTCAATTTAATTATGTTTAATGTTTAATACCTCATCCACTTTTGTGTGTGTGTATGATACCTCAAAACTCTACTTAAGTTAAAATCTCATAATATAAAGAATGAATGCTCCTGTGATTATTTCTAGACAAAGGTATATCATTGTGTCAAGGGGTAGAATGTCGAGCGGCCTTAGGATCAGCACAAAAGGCAGTGGTGCAGCAAAAATTACTTTTATTTACATTTTCAGAGCATATACAGAGAGCATGGCCTAGCTTCTGCCTTCTAGCTCCCCCCTCGGGACTGACACGGCTCCCTTATATGGGCTGACCCGAGATTGATGCATACCAATCCCTCAAATATCAGCGGGGGTGTTTACATATCAAATCAACAAAATATGCATCAAAACTGGTCAAAACAAACGTATCTTAAATTAATTAAACGACAACACCTTAGTTAATATTCGTGCGTCTATACCCGCCACTACTTACAAATGATATATTCCAACAAAGATAATTGATTTGGCGGAGACGCAACGGCGTCACTCGCACACGCCCCGCACCATATAGCTGTCCCCAGTCAGGCGCGCGCTTCCTAGAAGCCGCAGGGATCGCACAGCTGACCACGGAGGTGAGCAGTTCTACTCTTTACCACTCCATAAACAAACCCGCCCCACGATCGCATCATACACCAAACCCCAAACAATATGCAGACACTATGCAGAAACTTGATTACGGGTTAATCTTGCACGTCAGATAAATGCCCGGTGCGGCCTCAATACGGACGCGTGAGGACGCGCCAATAGCCGCGTCATCACACATTGTTATAATAATAATAATAATACATTTAATTTAGAGGCGCCTTTCAAAACACCCAAGGTCACCTGGGTGGTTATAATGATATTGACATACTATTATATATTAAGAAAGCCATTCTCAGTTTTTAGGTTGACATTTTGTCCCACTCTGCAATTTCCTCACATAGGAGAGCACTTCTCCATGTGCGTGTTGTGAAAAAAATGCAGTCTGCAACATTTACTCTCAACACTAACGATTAAACAGTGCAGGTCACCGGTCTGGGTTTTGCGTTCTTGGTCCAAAGATAAGAAGATGAATCGCAAAATGTATTATTAGGGCTGGTTTTACTTTCTCTGGCTCTCTAGATACAGAAGAGAAGGAAGAAATGGGGGGTTTAGGTGAAAAGACAGGGACAGAGAGAAAAACAGAGAAAGGTACTTTAGACAAACCACTCCTTGAAGAGTAAACGAGCACATACCACAGACAGATGCTAAAACCAACAGCCCACACACAAACACACACACACACACACACAGACACCACAACACATACACACACACACAAACAAACCCTCGCACACACACATTGTTATATGAGTGTGAAAGCCTTTAGAGACGCAGCTAGTGGACGTAAATACCGGCAGATAACGGTTTTATGATCTCTAGGTGAACCTCCACTCCATACTGGTATAGCCCTCTACAATAGCCCTCCATACTGGTATAGCCCTCTACAATAGCCCTCCATACTGGTATAGCCCTCTACAATAGCCCTCCATACTGGTATAGCCCTCTACAATAGCCCTCCATACTGGTATAGCCCTCTACAATAGCCCTCCATACTGGTATAGCCCTCTACAATAGCCCTCCATACTGGTATAGCCCTCTACAATAGCCCTCCATACTGGTATAGCCCTCTACAATAGCCCTCCATACTGGTATAGCCCTCTACAACAGCCCTCCATACTGGTATATTGACTGCTGCTCTTCACTGGCCTTCTCTGCTGCTCCTCTTGGGACCTTCTACCCTATTTTATTGTCTACAAGTCATCAATGAACAGGTAGTGGGCCAGGGTATCTGGCTCAAGGAAGACTGGAGGTTAGGCTACGGGCATTTAGCATCGACACCGTGATCCTTTGGGATTTTGAGTTGAACACCTAATGCCATCACACTCTCCTGCGCCCCTTGTCGCTGTTCCACAGGAACGAGGACTTTCTGCATCAATTATGTGTGTGGGAAGCCGGTCAAAACAGATGTTTATTTAGCTGTTGGAAGACAGTGAGTTATAGCCCCTTTGCGTTTGTTTGTAAAGGAATCCTAAATGCTCCTCTTAAGAAGCAAATATTTTACCGCATGGTTATTGTATTTAAATGTGTCTGTGTGAGGGGGGGTGGCTAGGAGAGGGGTTACAGTGTGTGTGTGTGTGTGTGTGTGTGTGTGTGTGTGTGTGTGTGTGTGTGTGTGTGTGTGTGTGTGTGTGTGTGTGTGTGTGTGTGTGTGTGTGTGTGTGTGTGTGTGTGTGTGTGTGTGTGTGTGGTAGTGATTATGAGATAGGAGACATCTTCAAAGTGCTTTAATGGCTCTCATAGCTCCTCGTGTTAAGTCATAATGGCCGGACCAAATGTGGTGGTTGTAATGGGTCCCAGACCCCGGACCAGGTCTGCCCCCCGCTTCATCTGGTGGCCCTGCAGTAGACCACACTGGTGGGCTCCTCACCTCACCTCCCACCACAATGCTGTTTACTATCCCCGCTCTTCTGTTGGTTATGCAGAGAGTCATGAAAGTATAGTCCCTGCTGATAAATATTTGATTAATTTGTGTAACTGCGAGTTCATAACAAAGCATGAACAAAACATTCATGATATACATCATATATATATGCACGAAAAATAAGCTTAGACATGATTGTTTTAAAACATTGTGCAGCTTTTTTGACTTTTGGTTTGAGATTTGAGATTCTTAATATCTGGAGAATAAACCTCTCTCTCTCTCTCACTGACTCTCTTGCTTTCGAGAAATGTGTAATCAAGATTAGTAACCACAGAACAGCATGGAGACATACTTAACAAACCTTGGTGTTAGAAGTGACCCAAATTGAAATGAACACCAGTAATATAAAAACATAACAAAACCAAAATCCCTTAACGATAAAGCGTCCCTCATCCCAACATTTAATGATGTTGATCTATGTCCCAGAAGTATGAAGTCACTGTCACAATGCTGATGTCGCTCCACAGGGGCCTCAATGGCCTGGTAGAGGGGCCCTCATCCATCTGCTTTACGGGGCCCATTAATGATAGACGCTATTAGTCAGAGCTAAGAAAACGTCCACGTTAGCTTTAACCTGTGCTTGGGAAGTCTGCTTAGCAATTAAAGGGGTGTAACGGGGTGTGTGTGGGGGGAGGAAGGAAGGAAGGACTGAGGAATAGGGGTATAAAACTTGTGTACTAGCCTCAGAGATGGAGGGGGTGAAAGAAAAACATCACAAATAGAGGTAGAGTGAGAAAGCCCTAGTGCTGGTTATTTCTCTCTCTCTCCCTCTCTCCCTCTCTCCCTCTCTCTCTCTCTCTCCCTCTCCCTCTCTCTCTCTCCCTCTCCCTCTCTCCCTCTCCCTCTCTCTCACTCTCACTCTCCCTCTCCCTCTCTCTCTCTCTCTCTCTCTCTCTCTCGCTCGCTCGCTCTCTCTCTCTCTCCCTCTGTATTGTTGTGTGTAGGGAGCTCTGTGGCGCCACAGGGCTGTACGGGGGTCTCGGTGGGTTTGGGGTATGTTTGGTCAAGCTACAGCATTCAGGGTCAGAGGTCAGAAAGTGGAGAGGGGAGGGGTCAGCACATGTATTTTTCTTTATGTGCGTGTGTATCTGTGTGTGTGTGTGTAGAACGAGGTCGCCGAGACCAAATGCCTGCACCAAAGGGAGTCTGCAATAACACACAGAGACACACACACACACACGGGACGGGTTTCTCCTGTGGTCTGTGTCACGCAGTGTGTTTCTCTTTGTCCTTCAGTGACTCCCGAGTTCACTCTGTCTCTCTCAGACGTTCCTCCTGTTTGTCTTTCAATCCCGCTCTCTCTCGCTCTCTCTCTCTGTCCCCTCCACACACACACACACACACACACACACACACACACACACACACACACACACACACACACACACACACACACACACACACACACACACACACACACACACACACACACACACACACAAACTGAGTGTCCAGCTGTTATTCCTGATGGTGTTACAAATGAGACGTTGAAAGGTGATCGTGGGGACTGGAGACACAGAGCTTTGTTTTCTTTAGGCTCCGCTCTGTCAGCCAGCATGGAGGAGGGGAGAGCAGCTGTGTGCACATGGTTCTGTTCATGTGTGTGCGTGTGTGTGTAAGTGTATGTGGGCAGAATAGATGAGAGAGAGAGAAACATAAGCGAGAGGGAGAGAGAATGATGCGCGCCGATAGGGGAAACGGAGATGGAGCGACACACGGGTATCTTCTCACCAGCGTCCCTAGCCTGGCGCCTGATTGACGGGTCACCCAAAGCTACCAATCACTCTCTCTGCTCTGCGTGGCTTCCCCGCCCCCTGCTGTTGTGTATTGGACACACAGGCGACCTTTGACCACAGGATGTGGACGCTGATTAGTGGCAGGATGCCAGAGCCAGACAGGGTAGCAAACAGTGACGTCGCTGAAGGAGTGCGTGTCGCGCTTCGGCTGGCTCACTCCAAACACCACATTTAGCCCCCAATGTATCAGAAAAGGTCAATTTACTCCAGCACCAACGACTTCCTTCAGCTTGCAGACTTCCTTCAGCTTGAGTGCTGCAACGCCACGGCAAGCGGGTATGCAAAAGCAACCTTGGTTCTTACTTTAGCAGCAAGAAGTTAACAGTAGCACGGGTCACATGACCACCTGACCGATGCAAAGCGGCTGAGCCTGTAGGAGGGGCCGCACGCATGCAAGTCACACACATACACATACATCTTTTCCCCGACACATACACTCTCACACACACACACACACACACACACACACACACACACACACACACACACACACACACACACACACTCCTACCCCACTCACACACAGGGTGCCAGCTGTCGAAGTGGAATTCATACTGCAGTGGGAATGTAAGAACACTCTGAGAGAAGAGGGGGGGGGGGGGGGCTCAGGAACACTAGCATTTGAGGGTGTGTCTGTGTTTCTGTCTGTCTGTCTGTCTGTCTCTGTGTGTGTGTGTGTGTGTGTGTGTGTGTGTGTGTGTGTGTGTGTGTGTGTGTGTGTGTGTGTGTGTGTGTGTGTGTGTGTGTGTGTGTGTGTGTGTGTGTGTGTGTGTACTCTTGCCGTTTGGTATCATGAGAAAAGGCCCTTTGCACAATGGTGCTACTTGTGGGTCACAACCTTTCCAGTAGTTTTCAGCACCTTTCTGTAGTTTAAAGCACTCTTTCAAGTATTATATCGCTCCTTACTGCATCGGTGATCCTTGGTTTGTGTTTTGATATTTCTCACTATCTTAAAGACCATGAGAACAGTCTTGAGCATTTTAATGATATTTCATCCTATTTGTTTTCAGGCTGTTTTGGAAACGGTCACATCAAGGCACAGAATCTGAATTATTTAGTGGAACCATAAACATCCATCACATTATGTACACAGGAGCTGGGGTTCATACTGTCTATGAACCCCATTATACACACAGTTCTGTAAGATGAATACTCCAATGTCCTGTATGTATTTTCTTCTGAAGAAAAAACTAACAATAGAAAGAAAACAGCAGGATAAAGGATAATCTTGCTCTCTATACTTTGAGCCAGATTGTTGTGAGAATGATAAAATCATTCTCAACGAACACTAAAAACAAGGTTGAGTTACAAGTTACATAGATAATTTCATACCCCAAACCGAGAAAACGCGAGCCGGATCTCTGGCCCAATAAACGTCTTTTTGTACTGGGGACATTAATCCCTCCAGCCGGGGCTGGCGCAAAGGCCTGCTAGGCTAATTAGCGGTGTTAATGATTTTCTCCTATCGGGGGCATTCTGTCACGCCAGTCAGCTCAGCATATTAGCCGACACTAAACCCTCTGTTGTGTTGAGCCCACGTTATCACAGGGCAGCGGACAAAACACAACGCAGCCATTCTTCTGGTGTACCTCCACGCGTAGCTACGGCTGCTTAGAGTCTGCTCCAGGGGCGATTAAACTGTAGAGACGGGGGAGGGGGCACAGGGGAAGCAGGGGAGCACATCAGCTGGTAGTAGGAGGGGTGAAGTCGTACTAAAGGGCTAATAGGATGGCGGTAATAGTCTATGCTATGAACAGGCTTGCAAGGTCCTGATTCAGAATACACGTATTTTGTTGAAACAAATAAATCCAGAAGTGTGTAGGCTTTGTGTGAGCGGGAGAGCGAAAGAGAGAGACAGAGAATAGCCCAAGCTGACGTGCGCGAGTGACACAGTGACTGATTACATTCGTAAAGGCATTGTGGGATGGATGTGTATAGTGTGTTGTAAGTGTGCGTGTGTGTCCTTTTTTTGGTAGTGCATACTTTGATTTAGTTCATGTTTTTGTGTGTCATTTTTCTTTTGCAAAGAATTTAGTGAGTAGGTAGTTAACAAGTGAACAAGGCACCTTGAGGAGTATTTGGACATCCCCAATTAAGATTGAAAAACAGAATAAGGTCAAGACAACTTGACAGACACACACACACACACACACACACATGCACGTGCGAGCACACACACACACACAGAGCAGGGCGGAGACTGAGACATAAGCTGAACAAATGGACTTAGTCGCGGTTGAGCTTGGGTGTGGAATGTAGGAGGGTGTGTGTGTGTGTGTGTGTGTGTGTGTGTGTGTGTGTGTGTGTGTGTGTGTGTGTGTGTGTGTGTGTGTGTGTGTGTGTGTGTGTGTGTGTGTGTGTGTGTGTGTGTGTGTGTGTGTGTGTGTGCTCCTGTGTTCGTGTGTGTGTGTGTGTGTGTGTGCGTGCTCCTGTGTGTGTGTGTTCGTGTGTGTGTGTGTGCGTGCTCCTGTGTGTGTGCGTGTTTGTGTGTGTGTGTGTGTGGGTGTGGGTGTGGAATGTCCGGCTCCCCACCCAGTCAACTAGAAAACTCACAGGTGAACGAGGAGGGGGAATTGGTGAAGAGTTGGCACTCTTTTATCCAGTTTTCTCATTTTGTTTTTCGGAAAGTTACGGCTTTCACTTATGACTTATTTTCATACACATTTTTGCGTATGTGGTTCATTTTCAGGGAATGTAAGGATTGAGCCATGGAGCGGAAGTTGAGCTGTGACAGCTGTGTGTGTGTGTGTGTGTGTGTGTGTGTGTGTGTGTGTGTGTGTGTGTGTGTGTGTGTGTGTGTGTGTGTGTGTGTGTGTGTGTGTGTGTGTGTGTGTGTGTGTGTGTGTGTGTGTGTGTGTACAAGTGTATGTGTGTGTACAAGTGTATGTGTGTGTGTGTGTGTGTTATTTTACATTCATGAATCTGGCAGCCCTCTATCTCTACTTTCCTGAATCGCTGTTCTCCCATCCTCTTTCCATCTCTCTATCTGTCTTTCTCTTCCTCTCCCTCTGTCTAAGGTCACTATAAAACACTTCGTCCTCTGTCGGAATACTCTGCAAGGGGTTGTGTGTGTGTGTGTATGTGTGTGTCTCTCTGTTTGTGTGTGTTATCAGTGTTGTTAATGAGTAACAGTGTCTGCCTAAAGTCTGATAAAGTCATGTTGAGGACACTGGTTTGTGTCACGCCAGGCATGACCCACACACACACACACACACACACACACACACACACACACACACACACACACACACACACACACACACAGGCATGCATTCACACACACTTTGTGCCAACTATGTCTTATCTTATGCTAACTATGTCTTGCCTTATCGGCAAGGCACGGGGCACCCAGTAATGGAACACCATCACACACACATACTGACACACACTCACATTTACAAACACACACACACACACACACACATGCAGACACACATGCAAACATTTACATTTTGTATCAGTTAGCATTCTTTCGTTTTCGTTCTCCCTCTTTCTCCCTCTCTAACCTTTCGCTCTATTCCTCCCTCTCTTTTCCTCTCACTTTCTCCCATTTCTTTCTCTCCTTCTCACTCTCCTTCCCTGTCAAGCCTCTTTTCCCTGTGGGTAGAGCGGGTTTAAAGCGGCCAGCTACAGACAGGGGCAGTGGGGGTCTCGAGGGTTGATGGCTAACTGACACTGACTGACGATGGACTGACCCCCACCTCACATAACATGTGTGTTTGGCCCCGTGCACCTGCCACGCCAGTAGGTCACACACAGCCTAACGAGGCCTTGGCAAAGGTCAGAGGTGAAGGTGGATGTGCCCGTCTGCCTGTTTGTCTGCCTGTCTGACCGTCTGTCTGCCTGACTGTCATTCTGTTCTCCTGTGTGTATATCTGTCTGCCATGTTTGCCTGTTTGTGTGTGTTTGTCTGCACAGGGTTTTTAAGCATTTATCTATAAATCATGCTGTATTTATAGTTGGTACGTACAAATACATACAAGCTCTTCAGGGAACAACGTGGGTTATGTTCTTTCTCCGGCCCTTTGCTAGCTCATTCATCTGTATTCAATAAACACAAGCAGACCGCTAGAAAAGCAATGTGGTGATCTTTGAGCCGCCTCCTACCCCAGCTGATCATTTTACCATCCTTCCTTCCATCCTTCCTTCCATCCTTCCTTCCATCCTTCCTTCCATCCTTCCTTCATTTTTCACCTCTCTCTACTATTCTCTGTTTCAGGTTTGTATTCTCTGTTGTAAAATGTGTGCGTGTGCGTTATGGTTTTACTGAGGTTGCACAGTACAGTTTACTATAATATATATGATGTATTTTAGAGGAAGAGTTGTCCTCCCTGCATTCTATTGTTGACCTCCATCCATCCATCCATCTCCTCTCATGTCTCTTAGTGCATCCTCTCATTATGCTTCTTCTTTCTCTGTGTGTCCCTTTTTTTATTTATTTCAGTCCTTTGTCTTTTCTTAGTTAAGTAGTGCCAAATGTTTTACCTTCAGCATGTACACACACAAACACACACACATACATACACACACACAAACACACACACGCATACTCTGCATATTGTGTTCACAGGAACGCACTTTAAAAGCTTTGAAAGAATGTTCCAGGTTCACACCCCCTGCCCCCCCCCCCCCCCATCCCGGCCTCAGTGGACCTCAGAACTTTGTTATTTCTCTCTCTCTCTCTCTCTCTCTCTCTCTCTCTCTCTCTCTCTCTCTCTCTCTCTCTCTCTCTCTCTCTCTCTCTCTCTCTCTCTCCCCTCCCCCCTCTCTCTCTCTCTCTCTCCCTCTCTCTCTCCCCTCCCCCCTCTCTCTCTCTCTCTCTCTCTCTCTCTCTCTCTCTCTCTCTCTCTCTCTCTCTCCCTCTCTCTCTCCCCTCCCCCCTCTCTCTCTCTCTCTCTCTCCTCTCTCTCTCTCTCTCTCTCTCTCTCTCTCTCTCTCTCTCCCTCTGCCACAGTGTGTGTATTTTGGGTCCGTGGTCTGACTTTTGTAAAACATAGCACTCACTATTTGATGGCGTGTGAAATGAAAGTGGAAGGGGACAACAACACGGGTTTGTCTTCACTGACCCCTGTGTGTTGGCACCCCCAAGAGAAACATCTCAAAACGAAATGAGCAAATCTGTGGAACTATAGCAACAGAGTTTTTATTTAAGCCATAAGGTTGTAGTTTTAATGAAATCACAACTTTAAGGCAATCTGTTAATCTGTAATACTTTACAGATGACCACATCACCTGTACTTTATGTGGTAGTCTGGGACAGTGCTATAAAGTCAAACTGCTCATAACACTGTATTTGCCAAATACTTTTGTCTACCTGTATTTACAATGTAGCAGATGTATCTTGTATCCTTAGGCCTAAACATTTTTTTTGTTCGGTTCCGGTTTCCGACCGACCCTGTCAATTTATGTGCGACCCAAATTATTTTATGAGCTTTAAAAAATAAATATTCTTTTTTTTGATGCAAACTATAATTACGTTTTTGTACAGCACCTCTTCATTCTGTACAAAGATGAGCGAATTTTCTCGTTTTTAAATTAAAACAACCTACCTATCATTCGCTGCCGCTGAAAAAAAATAAAAAATAAAAATTCCCTACCTACCCATGACCTCAACTGACAACCAACAGGAACCAAACTTTTTTTTTTTAGGCCTTAGCAACCTAATGGGACACAATTACCTGAAAGATTGCAGGTAGACTCCGGACGCTGGGGTTTTGCACCCGGAACCTTTCAGCTGAGAGGGAAACACTACAGTACCCTGTATGCCTTTATTTCACACAACAGGGTTTAAAAGCCAGGGTGGAACCCATATTTATATGAAATCAAAGCTACTATGAAGGTTTATGTCCTTTTTGTTTGTGTGTTGTTGTATTTGTGTGTGTGTGTGTGTGTGTGTGTGTGTGTGTGTGTGTGTGTGTGTGTGTGTGTGTGTGTGTGTGTGTGTGTGTGTGTGTGTGTGTGTGTGTGTGTGTGTGTGTGTGTGTGTGTGTGTGCGTGCGTGCGGGAAGGTAGAGCTTTAATCGGCCTCTAAATGCTTTCCTCCCCTCCTCTTACTGCGGTTTCCTGTGTTTTGTGACACGGCAGCCTCTGATTGGCCGCGCCCGATGTCCTCATTGTGGAAGGTCTCTGATCCACGGCAGAGCTGACAGGTGCAGCAGGGAGGTGAATAGGAAGGTGGAACAATGAAAGTAGTTATTACAGTAGAAAGGAAGGGATAAACGGATGGATGAATAAATGAATGAATGGACGGAGGAAGGAGAAGAGGTCAAGTGAATTGGGGGTGGAGGCCGAGAGAGGGTGTATGAGAGACGCTAAGTAGATGGAGTAGAGGAGTATCAGAGAAGCTAAGTAGATCTAGGTGAGGCTCGGTGTAGTTAGGTATAGATGTATCACTTGTCTAACCTGCATTTCTCATAGACTCTAACTTTATATGAAAAACACTGGCCGATGAGTTCACAACTATAAAAGCAAAAAAACGCTGGAAAAGTTATTTTTTTTAACCTCTTTTAGTTTCTGAACGATTACCGTCTGTGATAATTGCCACACAAACACATACACACACACGCACACACACGCACACACGCACACACAGACACACACACGCACACACAGACACACACACGCACACACACACACACACACACACACACAAAGTGGCCTTGCACAGTGCATTAGCACTGGGTCTTGCTGTTAAGGGCTCTCCATCAAAAGCATTCCTGGCGTCTCTGCAGTCAGAGCCCGGTGCCAACAACAACCTCCCCTCCAAACTCCACTGACTCCATACCAGTACCAGCCCCACCTTAGGGCCCTGACGTGGCCGTACCTGGGCTCCCAAAGGGGCCAGGGGCCGACACACTGCGTCAAAAGGTGCACACACGTTCTGACCAACACTGTTTCGCACTTATTTAATACATGGTAATTTGTTCTTTATTATTTGGCCCCATATGATATTTACTTTTGGTTGTGGGGTTGTCTTTGGTTAGGAGGACTTGGTTGTATTAATATTAATATATTCTATTAGATGAGAATAGATAAGATTTGATTATAAAAGAGACAGCCTGCTCCAATCCTGGCTCTCCCACTCCACGGAAAAATAAGTGTGTGTGACGTGTGTGTGTGCGTGTGTTTGACCGTGTGTGTGTGTGTGTGTGTGTGTGTGTGTGTGCGTGTGTGTGTGGATCTGTGTCTAAGTGCATCTGCTTGTGTTTGTGTCTGTGTGTGTGCGTGTATGTGGGTGTCTACGTGTGCGTGTGTGTGTGTGTGTGTGTGTGTACGTGACAGCCAAGGGATCGCAGTCAGTCCCAAATTGACTAAACAGACTGGACTTTTTTAAAGACCTGTCATTTCCTCTACTGTTACACACACACACACACACACACACACACACACACACACACACACACACACACACACACACACACACACACACACACACACACACACACACACACACACACACACACACACACACACACACACACACACACACACACACACACACACACACACACACAGCGACCCTGTTTCTGGTGAAATTGAGAAAGAAGAAAAGATTTGTTGCATGCTTCACTTTCAGCCCCGAGAGACAAATTAAAATGATTTTTACTCCAAGCCGAGGAGAAGGAGGAGGGAGGGGCCGAGTGCTCCCTTTATCTGGGAGTGAGGAGGAGGTAGGGTGGGGGTGGGTGGGGGTGTGTGGGGGGGAGGGGGGAGCAGAGAGCCGGGGGTGAGGAGGTTAACTGTTGAACGTTGAGAGGTTCATTTGGAGGTCCTGCTCCTGTATGTGGTTGTGTACCAGTTAT
>NC_082391.1:21797536-21806278 GCF_031168955.1 Gadus macrocephalus | reverse complement strand
GTGTGTGTGTGTGTGTGTGTGTGTGTGTGTGTGTGTGTGTGTGTGTGTGTGTGTGTGTGTGTGTGTGTGTGTCAGTGTGTGTGTGTGTGTGTGTGTGTGTGTGGTGTGTGTGTGTGTGTGTGTGTGTGTGTGTGTGTGTGTGTGTTGTGTGCGCGTGCGCTTGGCCTCTGATCTCTTTAGTAAGCTCTGTGATCCAGTTAGAAGCAATGAGTGGCTAATGTCAGGCCTAACTGGAAGAGAGAGGACTGGACAGCTCCTTGTGTGTGTGCGCGTGCGTGTGTGCTTTGGGTGTATATGTGTGCGTGTGTGTGTGTGTGTGTGCGTGCGTGTGTGTGTGAGACAGAACCCGTGTGTGTGTGTGAGACTGAACCCTTTTCACATCCGAACCCTATGAATGTGTATGCATGCATGTATTCATGCATATATGTGCATGTACGTGTTAACGTGTGTACGTGTTTGTTTGTTTGTGTGTGCGTGTGTGTGTGTGTGCGTGCACATGTATGAGTTTGTGTGTGTGTGTGTGTGTGTATAGGTGCGTTAACGCGTGTACCTATGTGTGTGAGTTTGGGTGTGTGTGTGCCTACAGTTGCATATGTGTATGTTACAGGTTCAGGTGGCAGAGAAGCGGGCGTTCCCATCAGTGCAGAGAGATCAAACTTTGTGTGTCCAAGACGTTCCTGTGTTACTCACCTCTAGTGGGTTGAAGTGCAGCAGGAAGGGAAAAGACTCTTATTTAAGTTCATGGTCAAACTGAGGATACACGCTCACTCTAATGCTAATGAATCAACATTAATGTCTGCTGTATCCGTCTCCAAACTACAGGAGATCATAGCGATGAAATACTCATTGTTTAATAAATTAGCTTTTAAAAAGAAAAAATGGTTAATGCAGAACATGAATGGCCACAGGGTTACGGTAGTGCTCTGCTCTCTTACAATCATCTGGATGGAGGGGGATGATGGTTTGAAACCGGCCAGGCCTTGTGAGTCAGGTGTGAGTGAGTTTCATTAGAAAATCTGTCCGCAGGCAACTAAGGCAGTATATATGACCTAACGGCATCGACAATATACATTAGTAAATCGAACAAGCACTGGTGCAGCTCGTTTCTTGCTTTTTCCTTTGTATGATCATTTAAAAAGCTTTTTTTTGTTCAAAACGAATTTCCTGCACTGCATTCTGTGATACGTTAAGTGGGGCGGGTGGGTACATCTGGGGGCGGCACCTCAGCAGGCAGCGTCCTTGGAATCGTTTTGATTAGGACACATGCACTACATGCCCAGAACACTGCCCTCCGACTGCAAGTCGTTAGTTTTCCATAACGCACCGGAGAAAGATTTCTTTTTACGTTTACTTCACTTTGAAATACACTGGATGTCAAAAAAATAAAATGCTTGAAATATTTTCCATGTTGCTTTTAACGATTTTTAACTTTTCTTTGCGGTCCATATATGTGGTTAGCAAAGCCCTGCTTTAGCGCAGTAATCAGCTAAATCGTGTTTGCGTCACAGTGTGAGTGGGTCGTGCGCAGTGAGCTTCAAAGACAAAGCACCGCATTGATTGCCAGTGCCAAGGAACAGAGACGGGCTGCCAAACCTAATGGATGAGGGCTTCAAACAAACACACACTTCTTCAGGCGCGTAAAACAGGAATTCTCCATTTGTTCGTTGCACTATCTCTTATTGTCCCTCACTCTCCCTCTCTTGCTCCCTATCTCGCCGTCTCCTCTCTCCCCTCAATCTCGCCGGCTCAGTCTCCAACAATCAGAAAATAAATAAATAAATGCTTGTAATGTGACATTTGCATTACACCCTTTCATCTCCCCACCATCACGTCATTCCACAATATTCCACTCCAAACTGCCTCATAAAACCTTGTGTCTGAGAGCGGCCCGCCATATGAAAGGTGTGAGACGAAACTCATCTTTCATTCCCCGGGGGGAGAGAGATGGTAAGCAGAGGGAAATAAAGACGGAGCTCAGACTGAGAGATATTGAGCTAAATTTCCTCCAACCGTACACCGCCGCAGCACAAATCATGCCTGCACGCCTAATTCACCGGCGTTACGCACACACACAGCAAGGGCCTTTGCATAGAGCAGATGCTTTATGTATGAACGTAAATGTGTGTGTGTGTGTGCGTGTGTGTGAAGACGAAAGAAAAGGGATGAGGGAGTGAGATAGAGAGACAGGTGGAGAGAGACAAGGAGAGAGCGAGAGAGAGAGAGAGAGAGAGAGAGAGAGAGAGAGAGAGAGAGAGAGAGAGAGAGAGAGAGAGAGAGAGAGAGAGAGAGAGAGAGAGAGAAGAGAGAGGGAGGAAGGGGAGTGGGTGGAGGGGGGGGGGGTGATTTAGGGTAATGAGAGCTGGTAAAATCACGATGCCAGCGCATTGTGGGAACAAATCTAATTTGCTAATGGAGAGGGAGGGGCAGGGTGGGAGGGGGGAGCAAAGGGGGAGTGTGTGTATGTGTGTGTTGGGGAGGGGTTGGGTGATTGAGAGTTTATGAGAGGGAGGAGGGATGTATAAGGGATGAGGAACAAGATAAATAACGAAGTGAGAGAGAGAGTGCGAGAGAGAGAGAGAGAGAGAGAGAGAGAGAGAGAGAGAGAGAAGAGAGAGAGAGAGAGTAGAGAGAGAGAGAGAGAGAATTAGAGTGAGAGAGCGAGGGAGAGAAAGAGAGGTGGAGAGATGGAATATGAAAGACAGAAGGAAGGTCGAGTAAGACACACAGCATAAAACCCTGAGAGGGGGTGAGATATGGACAAGGAGACTAAAAACTAGAGAGGCAGAAAAACAAAATACGGAATGGTCAGATAACATACGGATGAGAGTGACGGAGGGAGGAAGAGTTAAAAACAGGACAGGAAGAGGAGTTGTGTAGAAGGCAGGGAAGGAAAAAGGAAAGAGAGGAAAGGATGGCAGAAGGGGAGAGGAGAGAAAGAGGGTAGGAGAGAAAGTTTACTATTGGGGTCAAGGGCGAGAGGGGAAAATAAGAGGTGAGACCAGATGTCTCTATTTGCATCTGTGCGTGTGTGTGTGTGCGTGTGTGCGTGCGTGCGTGCATGCATGTGCATGCCTGCGTGCGTGCGTGTGCATGCCTCCGTGTGTATGTGTGGTTTGCATGTGTGTGAGACAACAATATGTGCTGATTGGGCTCTCTTGGGCCTTGCCCTCCCAATGCCTCTAGCCCAGGTTGTTTCTCTGTGACACACACGCACTCACGCACTCACACACACAAACACACACACACACACACACACACACACACACACACACACACACACACACACACACACACACACACACACACACACACACACACACACACACACACTGCAAAATGCTCACACACTGCACCATTCACACATGCACAGACATTCAGCAGAAGGCAGCCACTGCGAGGTAATTGCCCCAGACTGTTAATGTTTAGTGAAATAAAACTACACTAGTCTTTACAAGGCAAGCCTAATTTCACCACTTTATGTCTTTACCTCAGCAAAATGGCTGACAACCACTTCACAACAGCCCTGGAGGGATATCGGGGTGGGTGGAAAAGCTAGAACATATTCACACAAACACAAAACCCAGCCTGCTGGAGGCTCCCATTGAGACTGCTTTGGACTGTGGAGTGTGGAGTGTGGAGCAGGGAGTACGATACGATACAAAACTACTCAATTTGTCAGTAGGGCACCTACATTCATCAGAAATTACAGTAGGGAGTTTTGTGTCCTGGCTTGTCCCCGACAGTCCAGGACAGTCAAGGCCAGCCTGTCCTATGGGTACCCCACTGGTCCCAGTTATCGATCCCTTAGTTATATTAGATACAACTTTATTGATCCCCTGTAGGATATCATCTAATATCATTACATGTCAATTTCCATTACATGATGAAAGTTCAGATTGAGCTGTAGTCAGGCCGCTGAAACTTGTCCAACCTTGTATTCAAATCAACGCCATAGAATCAGAGTCAGACCTAATATCTGTATACACATATGCCTGAACACTCGAGTGCGCTTATTATCAAGATGTCTTCTTTTCCTTGGAGGGGGGGGGGGGGGGGGGGTAAGGTTGTTGGGGATTCATCTCCCACACCTGGAAGATGAATTAGCAGGCGATGCTTTGGGTGTCAGCCTGCTCAACACATTACAAGAGTTTAACTAGGATAAAGGCCTCCACAAATATTTTTAAATTCCCCAAGTTGACTTGGATGATCCAAACGTGTCTAGGAACCACATGTTTAGAAAGCTTTCCAGGCGAAGCGTTGCCAATTAGGCCCAATTAGTGGTTCTGGCACCCCTTCTGCACACATCGTGGCAGGAAGAAACATTGCAAACCATAACATGTCACAATACATTGTATCATATCATATTAAAATAATCCACCACATGCGGTCTATCTTTGATCAATGGGGCTTAAACACACACACACACACACACACACACACACACACACACACACACACACACACACACACACACACACACACACACATGACAATCACGCAGCTGGCAAACTTACTGCGGGCTACAGCGGTAGCCTCGTATGCGGATGTGGAAGTACAGGCGTAAAATATGAAACCACGTTTGACATCAACGGCCCTCATCGGGGTCCTACTGGAAGTAACACAAACAGAGCACAGATACCTGACAGGGCCATTACAAGTGTACTGAACAGACCTCCGACGCCGCCGCAAGCGCTACGTCTAGTAGCTAAGAGACAGAGGCAACACACAATAACAACAGCTAGGTGAGCAACACAGTACCGCCTGAACTCATGTGTAGCGTTCACCGACGAGTCTTGTCGTGTCCAATGGAAAGCCTCTTCACTGAGCCTAACCCTATACGCTGATCTAACGCTTTAGCAAATCAAGAAAGACTTCCAAAAATAACTTCTTATTTCAAAGAATAAACAAGGGCTGATTCTTGGTCCTCACAAGTATAGCAACAAAAAAAAATAGGCCCACAGACACACTGTCCGCCAACAACGTGTAATTGGAAGATGATTGGAAGGGACCGGTTCGTTGAGGATGACCAGTGCAGGCATAACAAGTCGAGCCATGACGTGGTGTGTTTGCATTGGGCTAACGGGTCAACAAAAGCAAACACAGATGCAACGTTAGGCTCGAGGTACGACAATTACCACACATTACCCTGATGCTTCGCAGGGACTCGCTTGTTTATGAGGTAATACACAGTTTCACATGCTCTACCGGCACGACTCGGCAATCCGGCAGTCATTACGGCATTACGAGAAACAATAGACAGAAGGCTGTTGGGTCGCGGCAGGACTCAGTGAGTTCTTGGGTCATTTTTGCGGAACCCTGAGCCAACGTGTCAGGCGCCATACGCTCAAGACATAGTCAAACCACGAAGCAACAACCTAGAAGAACATACACAAAACTAGTACGGAGGGTTTGGATTGTAAGGGAGGATTGAGTGGAGCAGATTCTAGTAGAAGTACTAACAGTAAAGAAATCATATAACAGTGTCTTGATTAGAAGAGGATACAATAGAATGGATAGAGTATGGATAGAGTACAAATATAAGAATCAAATAACGAATAGAATTACAAAAATGTAGATAAATGTAGATGAAATACATTGAATAGAATATAACTTTTGAGGAAAATAACAGAATAGAATGGATACCATAACATCCAGCAGTCTCTTCTTTGTATGCATGACAAAACCATACAGTAGATGGCGCTGTAATTCTTCTTACAGTCCCACAATCAATAACTCTGGATCAGTAGCCGCATGCTCAATTCACCCCCATATCACTAGCTCAGCATATCTGTTGTGATCTTGTGTTATGGGCTGCGGTCAGCACTTACAGGAGAGGAGAGATTATTTGAATTTTTCAATAGAACAGTTAAGAGAAATAAAAGTATATATGTAAGGATATGTCATCGCGAACACACACACAAACACACACACACACACATACACACACATACACATACCTATATGCACACACATGTACACATTCTTTTTTAAAAGATGTAGTATCATAATGTTTGACATTAATTATTGGCTTTGCCATTCTGAGTGACTTTGACCCTGGTTTGGTAACGTACATGCCATCAATGAAGAAAGAAATTTTGAGAGGAAAGGGGTGGCTCTAAACAGGCGACAAAGATAGGGTCTCTCTCACTCTCTCGCCCACATACTATACACACACCTGCTTTGTGCCCCTCTCTCTCCATCCGTCCTACTTTCTCTGATCGTTTCATCCTAGAGTATCTGGTCTGTGAGTCATCAACTGTTCCTCTCCCCAAGACAGCAGGAAGTTAATCAGCTCTGAAGGAGGAAGTAAATAAGCTTGAATCCAAGAACATATTTCCCTAGCAGCCATTTTGGTTCCATCTTGGGCCTGAAATCTAGCTTGGAACGGTAACTGAATGTTGTATTTATATGATATAATTTTGAGCCAAGATGTCTGCAAGGTAAATAAATTGAATTTATCATGTTACATATCTGTGGCTGATATATGTTAGAGGAGGAGCGGTGATTAACGCAGCCATGTTGTTCTGTTGCTGCGACGCGTCATTTCTTGGAGCGTTTGTGTTGTCATGACAACAGCCAAATAACAGCAACAAAGGGCTGGGGTTTTGGATTTGCAGATAAACTTGTTTAGCTTAATGAAAATCTGTTGAGCTGCAGTGAAACAATATGGAACCAGAATCAAAGCAATGAGTCTCGATAAAATCGAGTAGATTTTGAGTCCAACAAAATCCCCTTGCTAACCACAGTTTTGCTTTATTGATGTGTAAGTAGTGTGTAAGTCTATGTGCAGGAAACAGCTTTCCTGTTGCATGTTTCACTCTTGATGGAGGGAAGAAATAATTGACAGAGAGACACATACTCACACAAACACACACAAACGCAAACACACACACGACATAGCCCTGGGTATTATGGTTAAGTGTAGATTGCAATGGGATTTTCTTTCCGTACCACAACAATGACACTTGGTAGAGTGTGTGTGTGTGTGCGTGTGTGTGCGTGTGTTTAGTCTATAGATGCTATCTATGTGTGTCATTGACCAGCGGGAAGGAACTGACTGAGTAAACATCAAGTCCTTACTGCCCTCACTATCAGCCGGCCCTCAATATAAACACAACAGTATTATCTAACTAAACCCTACACCCCACACACACACACACACACACACACACACACACACACACACACACACACACACACACACACACACACACACACACACACACACACACACACACACACACACACACACACACAACTCAACGGCAAAAGTTCTGCTACCGTTGATAATTTCTGTGGCATGAGGGTCAGAGCCATCATAATATTTAAAAGGTTTAAGTGGCCCAATGTTTTCAGCTTAGGTTGCAAGTTAAGCACATTCACGAGGAACCTTTTTTTATCAGAATTGGCGTGGTAAGGTGTCAGCTTGAAAATAACCAGAAAAAGTGGCGTCGCGGCACGCACGCTTTCAGAAAAACATCCATGTTGATAAAGAAAATAAACCGAGGCTGGAATGTGGGTTTGTTTAATGTCTGGTGTCGAGTTGCGTTTTAACAGACTAACACTTCTGCCCTGTCCCACACACGTAACATTTCCTCCTTCTGTAACACAAATATCCTGCTTCCTCTCTCTCACCTCTCCCCTTCCTCCGTCGATCCATCCATCCCTCAGTAGCAGAGGACTTTCTCATCCTCTGTCTGCCCTCTCTTCCCATCTTCTTTTCATATTTCTTTCTTTCCTCCACCTTTCACCCCTTTCATTCTTGTCCTCCATTCAACTCCATGCGATTCTATTTATTCTATTCCTTCCATTAACCTTCCCTTCTTCTATGCATACTGCCCTTATCTCCTCCCCTCCCATCTCCTCTCCTTCACCCTCCTTTCCTCCATTCTCCTCTCCCGTGCCTCCTCCTCTCCTCCACCCTTACCCCTCCCATCTCTCCTCCTCCCTTTAACTCTCCTCCTCCCACCGCCCCTGTCTTCTCCTCTCCTCCCCTCTCCTCTCAACGTATTATGAATGTTTTAAAGGGCCTGTGACCAAAGTACACCAAAGGTAAAAGAGTAATCAGACATGGCACCAGAGGCCCATTACTAACTGAATCTGTTCGATGATCCAGTTAGCGCTCATTCCCAGCAGACAGAAGCAGCGAGAAGGACTAAGTATGAGCATGAGTAAATGTTGAAGATAAGAATACCGGCCAATCAAATAGACAGAAGTATTCTGAGAGCATGGCCAGGGAAACATGACCATTTATAGATAGACTTTTAGGTTTTATTCAGGCTAAATTGAAAGCTGTTTCAGTGAGCCTTTTTGTCCAGGTGATATTTAGAGTGAAATCTTTGATCAAACTGAAAGGCTACGGCGTGAGGGAAGAGGGTTCTAATTGCTAATTGCTAATTAGCGGTATCCGGTTGTGTTCCATTAAGGCTGGTGTGTGGAGGTTAAGCAGGGCTATGCACGGCCGCTGAACCATCTCTAAGCGCTTCAATTAGGGAGCAGCTCTAAAAGGTTTCAAAGCCCATCAAAGCCCATCGGACCAAATCCCCCTGTTCACACCTCCTCGGAGACGGTTGCCATGGACACGTCACACGGTGAAAAGGTTCCAGAATAGAACGTAGAAAACACTGAAGCAGAAGAAAAAAAGAAAAAAGAAAAAGGCAAGGGTTGTAACTCTCTCTGTGTGTCAGGAAAAGGGAAGCCTTGCTCCAGGAAGTATCCCCAGTCCCCCAGGAAGTGGGGGAC
>NC_082391.1:21790036-21795036 GCF_031168955.1 Gadus macrocephalus | reverse complement strand
AGATGGATTCATAGAGCCCGCAGAGAGATGCTACTTTAGCCACTTCAACCATATATTTTTACACCATGTTTCCATGTCATGGATTTTGTTTAACTTTTTCCCTACCGCACAAACCTCCAAAGAAGAGGAGAAAAACAAAGTAAATAAACATGGAATCATACAAACAACCCCGGTTGTTTGTCTGGCATATTTAAGAACGTTATGTTGACCGTTTTGCATGTGGAAAAAATAAACACGTTTTTGTTGGCTGGAAGTGGACCAATCGTTGTCTAGACATGTTTGTTTTCTTATGTTTAGTCTCTTTTTTCCCCCAATGTGTTTCATCATTTGTTCCTGTTCCTTTGGACCATACCTTCCAGGCCGCTAGGCTCCTGGGCCTGGCCAGAGCCACAGGGCCCACCACTTTCCCTTCCAAACCAACATGTCTTTGCGCTAATGCACGTCAACGCAGATCTCCCTCTCCCATGTATTCCTGAACATCAGGGATTCTTCACTTCACGTGTGTGGGACACGTCGGCATGTCCTTCATTGTTTGCTAGCGGTGCATTCGACTGGAGAGTAAAATCCGTCTCTGCTCCTACACTATACCGAGTTTCACTGGAATGGAGCTTTGGCTGCTTTTTCGGTTATTTAGCAGTGATTTGAGTTTGGCACTTTATTTTTGTATTTCATCCTACAAAAAAAAAAAAACATTCCTTTTGGAATAAAAATGGCCAGCCGTGCTCTGGATGCTGGCTGGTGTTTGAAGGTATGGTTGAAATTTAATTTCCTTCCTAAAGCTGTCAAGCTTGCACCTCTGTGGCTCTGAAAGAGGTATAAGCTCAAAGACACTATAAATAAGTACCACATTTGCAGTTCAAATATACTGAATATATGAAAATAGTCATTAATTCAGTTTAGAGTGATGGCTATTACATGCACGCCATAGACTTTCAGTTGGGCCACTCGGCATGGTAACCCCAGTCAAAGCATGAACGCAAAGCAGTTCAGTGACACTGCCTGTGTGTGTCTGTGTTACTCTGTGTGTGTGTATTGTGTGTGTATGGGGCTGATTGTGTGTGTGTGTGTGTGTGTGTGTGTCTGTGTGTGTTTGTGTGTATGAGCATGCATGTTGGTGTATGTGGGAGTGTGCGTGCATGTGTGCGTGTGTGTGTGTGCATTTGCATGAGTTGTGTGTGTGTGTGTGTTCCATCTTCTGGATGAATAACAGTCATCCGGCAACCAGAGGGTCGCTGGTTTGATCCCCGGGTACCAGGCGGCACCATCTATGCCAGCTGTGATTGGCCAGTAGAGGCATGCTATTTTTATGATATCAAATTTCTGCCAAGTACCCTTTGAGTGGCCAATCAGGGCTCTGACTTCCCGCCAGAACTCTAGGGTTTGACTGACCCAAAACCCTCAACTCTCTAGCACCATGAATATGCATGGGGTGTGTGTGTCTGAGTGTGTATATGTATGTGTATGCGTGTATTAAGGACAAATATGTTGTGAATTAACACCTTCTGTTAATTCACAATAAACTTCTCTTCGGTATGAGTGTGTGTGTGTGTGTGTGTGTGTGTGTGTTTGTGTGTGTGTGTCTGTGTGTGCTTGTATACTTATTCATATGTGTGTTCTGTGTATGTGCGTACAAAGCCGAGATGAAGCACAGACAGAGGAAGGTCACACACTTACACACACAAACACACACACACACACACACACACACACACACACACACTGAACATACAGACTGAGATGTTGTTAAAGTTTACATCAAACTGCCATCACACACACACACACTGATCCTCTCTCTCTCCTTTCTCACGCCTGTCTCTCTCTCTTTGCCCCTTTCAATCTCTCCACTCTCTGTCTTTATCGGAACATCCTTCCAATTCTGTCTTAGTGTTTCTCAATGTTACTTCCGCAGTCATTTTATCACTCTCTCTCTCTCCCTCTCTTTCCCCCTCTCTGCTATAATTGTCTCCAAACACTGACTATGGGAAGACGTAAAAAAAGGCATAAACGAAACGGGGAAAGAACCCTGACAAAACACAAAAGGAAGATTGCAGTAAAGTAGTAATAAATCCACAGGACCCAAACAAACCTTAAGTTAGCAGTTACTTTTTTCAACCCACAGGTTGAAGATTTTTGTACTCAGCATGCTAGACATACATTTCTCTTTATTTTTTCCAGAAAACAGCATAGAATTATGGGCTTGGGGAAACGCTGGTTGTTTGGCCGCATTAGGGCCTTAAACTAAATCTACAGAAGGACAGCATGTAGGTTTGAACACTGTTATGTTATTTAACGAGTAAAAAAAGCATTTCTACAGTTCTGTTTAATGCCATGGAAAATCTTACTTGAATATCCTTCCAAAATGTTGCCCTTTTTTCCTTCTTTACTGAGTAATAATATAGAGCTCACATCCATCCCGGCATATAAAAGTACATTCCACTTCTTTTTTAAACTTTACCCTAAATGTATACATTTCCCAATGAAAAGTTTGAGTTAAGAGTTTCCCATGAAAGAGTAACCATTAGGAACACTATAATCATAATAAAAAATGCAAGTATCTGTGCCACGTGCGAAGCTCCAGAGAACGCCGCCTGAGTCCGAGTCCACATCGCTTATATTGCTGTCGCTGTGTGCTCCTTTAAAGCCAAATGAATGAACGCGGAGATGACCAGAACAGATGAGAGGAAGAAGGAAATGAGAGGATAAGGGAGGTAGGAAAACTGAAGAATCTAAAGGCGGCGGGTGAAAAAGGGGAAAAGACAGGACGGAAAAAATAAGGGCAGAGAAAGACGGAGAGAGAGAGTGAGAAAAAGAGAAAGAAAGAACAGCCCGCCATCTTTCGCAATGAAAAAAGAGCGATCTGTTTTCTCTTACTCCCTCCGTCCTTCGCTGTTTTCACTTAAACCCCCACGCTGTTTGTTCGTGTCAACCTGAGCCAACAAGGTTTCATAAAAGGCATCAGAAGCTGAATCATGATCTGCTGAGCCAGGCACAAGGCATTAGGCTTGTGCCTGGCATCATCGCCGTTCCCTATTCCCTCCAATAGTTCAAAGGTCGTCATCCGACGGTCTGAAAGGAGTCCGTTGGACTCATTGAAAGGGTCGACCCCCCCCAAACCCCCCACAAAGAGGATTTAGGCCCATGGATTCAGGACCACCACTACTGGCCTCCGTCTACCTGTAGGCATCCTTGAGAAAGATATCCATCCCTTACATGCTGTAGAACTGAATCGACACTCACGGTAAGATACAAGGACAAAAGTATTTCCTAAGGACTGAATTCATTATGATATCACCCAAGTGGTGATATTAATTTTAATTTTATTCACGAGTTTACTAGTTTTACAAGTTAGCCCTTGAATTCCCTATCCATAATGCGGAAGGTAGCAGTGCAGAGCAGCTACAAATCCTGAAGAACAGGCCTTGTGTAACTGTCATACACTCTTTGACACTACACACTTGCATGGGAGTGAGTCTTCCAAATATTACAGAGAGAGAGAGAGAGAGAGAGAGAGAGAGAGAGAGAGAGAGAGAGAGAGAGAGAGAGAGAGAGAGAGAGCGCTGTGGTCCCCAGACGTCCCGCTGCCAAGACAAATTCCTCCACATTTGTTGCAGTTGGCGAGCACGCCGATTCAGCTCCCGATATCGTTTCTCCCTAAATTCATCCGTTCCGTCCAAATCAGATTGATTGAGGGCTGGAGACTGTGATCCCCCCCCCCCCTCCCCCCACACACACACAGCACCAGTCAGCCTCAGATCCAAAGCGAGGAATCACAACCGGGCCCCCTGCATAAGAAGAAGAAAAACCACCCGAGAAACCATGACATACCCCGGCTCCTAGACCGCCTCACCGCTCTCTCCTCCCGTCACCCCCACCAGGACCCGGACGAGCATCCGTCACCACCCACAAATCTGCTTCCAGTTTGGGGGTTCAGCTCGCGTCGTTTTACACTTTTTTGCAGAGTTTCTTTGGATTGGAGAGGAATAGAAGACGAAGGGGGAGCGATTGTGTGGGCATTTGTGTGTCAGTGTGTGTGTGTGTGTGTGTGTGTGTGTGTGTGTGTGTGTGTGTGTGTGTGTGTGTGTGTGTGTGTGTGTGTGTGTGTGTGTGTGTATTATTTGTACACATATCTAAGCATGTGTTTGTGTGTGTGCGTGTGTACATTCGAGTGTGTGTCTATGTGTGCCCGTGTGAACGCACACGTACGTGTACGGCGACCGGCGTCCTCAGAGCAAGCTGACAGCAGTAAATAAATTACCAGTGAATGCAACATTTCCCCAATCTCTCAGCAACCTTTATGAAGTCTTAATGAGGCCTTGGTCCCTGTTTTATTTGCCCAGAAGGGCCCCTGTTCCCCGCTCTTTGGCTATTTCCATTTTTTACGGGAGTGCAGATAGACAACACGGCCACACTTTGAGTTCTGGACTGATCTTTCGTTGACGTGAGTATTTAGAGCCTGTGTGATTTGAGGAGGGCATGGATCGTACAAACAGATGGAAAACCAACATGCCAACTCTTTCTCTTTATGTATCTCACTCTCTCTCTTGTTTCTCGTTCTCTGTATCTCTTCCCCCTCTCTCTTTCTTTCCTCTCTCTATCTGCCAATCTCCCTTGCGATCTCACCACCGTTGTTATATTCTCTCCTCTATTTAATTTTTTCAAGACTTTTTTTCTTTCCTTTTTTTTTTTTCTTTCATAACCTTTTGTCTGTCTCTCTTTTCAAATTGCCATCTCTGTTCCTGGGACACACATACCCCCCCCCCACCCCCCCCCCCCCACACACACACACACACACACACTCAATCACACACATACCCCCACACACACACACACCAACACATACCCACACGCACACACACGACACACACCAACACATACACACACACACACACCAACACATACACCACAGACCAACACACACACACCAACACCATACACACACATATAAGCACACACACGCACCGTGCCCGGTGCCTTCCTAAACGCTTTTCTGAATGTGTGTG